>NC_060273.1:38825209-38856267 GCF_021613505.1 Equus quagga
CGCGGACGGCCCGGGGCCCGTGCCAAACCCCGCCGCCGCGCCCGCGGCCGGGGAGGACGCCGCTACCTCAGCCGCGCCGCCGGCGGAGGGCCCGTGCCGGGCCCGGGACGGCGCCGACAGGAGTTCCGCTTTGCCAAGCACCAGCGCGCCCGCGGCCGCCCGCAGGGCCAGCTCGCTGCAGAGCCTCTTCGGCCTCCCGGAGGCGGCGGGCGCCAGGGACTCGCGAGACAACCCCTTGAGGAAGAAGAAGGCTGCGAACTTGAACAGCATAATCCACCGCCTGGAGAAGGCCGCCAGCCGCGAGGAGCCCATCGAATGGGAGTTCTGAGAGGCGCCGCCCGCCCGTCGCGCCCCGCCGGGCCGAGCCGAGCCGGGCCGGCCCGGCCGAGCGGGGCCGAGCGGGGACGGGCCGAGCCGAGTCTGGCCGAATCTCGCCGGGCCAGGCCGAGTCTGGCCGAGCTGGGCCGGGCCGAGCCGAGTCGAGTCGAGTCGGGTCGGGTCGGGCCGAGCCGAGTCTTGTCGGGCCGAGCTGGGCCGAGCCGGGCGGGCAGAGGGGCGGGCGCCGACTCCGCGGCCTGGACCGTGTTGCGCACTTACCGCCCTGCGGGCCACAGGGCAAAATCGCCATAGGCCAAGGTGCATATAGAAAACAAAGGAGCATTAAGCCCAATCTATGTCGTGTTTTCAAGGAAGAAAACGGAAATGTGTAGTCGAGCTTTTTTGTACCCTGAAGTGTTTTTTTTATTGCCCTAAGTGATTTCCACAGGTTCTGGAATAACTCTTACAGCTTTGCCTTGTGCCCTCCTCTTTCGTGTGGGCTTTAAAAAAAAAAAATCAAACCCACATATTAAAAGGGGGCTTTTTATCTGCCATCTAATGGCTTCAGAGCGATAATACACTATTATCTTCTTAAACCAGGAAAAAAAAGGGGGGGGGGATTTTTCAGAAAAATTAAAAAAGAAAGTTTTTGTAGCTGTTCAGTTGCCACTAAGAGATTGCACAGTCAAACCGACTCTAAACACACTAGTTTGGATTCCTAAATATTTTCAAGTAAAGAATCTTCTCGTTTGAAACTTTGAATTAAAATAAAACACATTTACTCCACATATTTTTTAACAAGAAGAAAAGTCACATCAGGAAACTGATTTTGTGGTAGCTGACGTAGTGTTTTCTTGTACGTGAATAGAATCCTGACATGTAGTGCACATTGATCCATAGCTTTAACTGACTCCGGGCTTTTGCTGCCCAGGGTCTGTTTAATACACTCCATTCTAGGCCAAATCAGGACAAAAAGAAAAGATCCGAATCTAGGTATTTTATAATCTGCTTTTTAACCTCTAACCGCAGAGCACGCTGATCAGACCTCATATCTCGGAGGTTTAGGAGACAAGTTAGAACTGTAGCATGTACCCGTTCATTTTGTTTAATTTATGGTGTCCACGTCTGTGTTAGTGCGTCTGCACGTGCGCGAGCATTCAAAGCAAGGAGGAAAGAGTAGGCCGCGAAGGTGGCAGCAGGCAGTTCTGGGGCCAAACGGGGCCGCCCCTCAGAGACAGCAGTCTTTCCTTGGCACAGAAGGCACCGCACCTCACACCACTCTCCTGGGCGCCTGATGGACTGAGCCCCACCAGGGGACGCCGCTCCCTGGGCCTGGGCAGGGCTGGCACGCGCGCTCTCTCTTTCCCTTCCTTCCCACCACAAGCACTGATGACTGTTGACGTCGTGGGAAGCTTCCTTCCCTGCAGAAGAGAGATCGTGGCAGTCTGGGCTCTGCTCCCACCCCTGTAGAGATGGCCCAAACTCACACCAAAACGCTGATGCTCTTCACTTCCAGACCAGACCATTGGCCCTTCATTCTTTTTGCCTCTTGGAGCGTTCCTTTATGCACAGTTTAGGGAGTCTAAGTACAAATCAGAAGTCTAACTTGTCTCTGATTCCTCCTGTTGTCTATGTGTATATGCGTGAGAATAGAGGCGGATGAGAGTGTGCGTGTGTGCGTGTGTGCAATTTTATATGTCTGTGTATTTTCTTAAGTACCTGTGCACACATAGAGTGCATTACTGCCACCTTTTTTCAATAAGCTGTTTTCTCAGTTATGGCTTCTACAAGTTTGCTAATTTAGACTCCTTTATTGCCATATCTTTAAACTAACAATAGATGATTTCGGTATATATATATATTTTTTTTTTGCTTATTTATAGGTGCTGTATTTTATTATCTGATTGTTAGGAAGGGATGAAAGGGGCAAATATTCTTTAGAGGGATAGACTGCCGGCAGTATTGGGTATAATTTACAAGATGTAGTTGTCAAACTGTATATTACTGATTGAAAACTTTTTGACCGTATTGTGTATCATTGAAACTTTTGTCTTAGGTCAACATCTTTGGATGACATTTTAATGGTGCATTCATTATTTCTTAAGTTTAATTAATATTACCTTTTTTGATTTGGGGAGGGTGGGAGGGAGTTATAATTTTAAAGATATGCTCCCGCTATTACACCTCAGTGTGCTTGTATTAATTAACTTGTAGGGCTTGACTGTAAGATGTGAAACCACATTTCTTGCATGATGTTTTAGAAATTACGTATTTCATTTACAGTCTTTAACCTGCAACTGCAACACTTAGATCAAGTTTTCACCAATTTAAGAGTCACTACACTAAAGACAATGCCTTTTCATGAATGAGAAGTTTTCAGAAGGCTCTAGGAGGCTGGGAGGCAGGCCGGTTGTCTCTTGATAGTTGCATCATCTCCGAACTTGACATCTGGTTCAGTGAGAAGAGAATTCAAGATGGAGGAGCTTAAGGGGAAAGGGATGAACATCTGGCTGAATTCAGGTGCATTAAGAAGAGCGAGTTTGGGTTAGTGACCTTAGGACAGTGAGTGGCAGAGCCCCTGACAGTACTGTGGTGTCCTCTCCACGAAAACCTCGAGGGAATTTTGTCATCACGTGTGATGAGTCTCTAAATACCTGATTTTCATGAGAATGAAAAGCAGGGAGTAAACAGGAAATATTAGGGTAGTATTTTAGTTTTTAAAGGCATGACTGTTATTTACAAAGGTGTTAAATCCGAGGAAATGGGAAAAGTATAAATTTGTCCACCCTAGTGGCCAAACTGTCACAGTTTAAAACAGCCTCTTTGGCTCTTCCAAGCAATTCCGTAGTTTTTGTGTTTGGTTGGTTGGTTTTTTTAACTAGGTTGTTGTTGATTTCCATTCTGTCTTTTTTGCCAGACTTACATCTGGGTGCTCGATGCAATCAGTTGGTTCAGTTTTGCTCCTAGTTCCGTGGTTGTGTTTTCCTATTTATTTTTATTGCGACCCCAAGCCTGTGGTCTTCTGTGCTAAGCCGTCACCCTCTGCAATTCTTCTAAGAGCTGCCGCTAAGTGACAGCAACCTGTCGGGGCCAGGGCGGGGGTGCCCCTCCTCGACACACCCCTGAGTTTGAGCCTAAGGGTGGATCTTTCCTCTTGATAAGCAATATTCAAGTGCCTTGAACAGCATCCTCTCCGCGGGGTTTATCTTCGGCTGGCTGGCGTTCCAAGCAGTCACTCCCACAGGCAGCCCAGCTCCTCCGCTTCACGCTCCACCGGTTTAAAAAGCTGATTTGTACCTCTCCCCTGGGGAAAACGGTTCCGTATAAAACACTAACACTTAATTACAAGCTCCATTATACCATTTTAAATGGCTTCTTTTTGTTAATTGGAGGCAGTGTTCATAACTTAAGGTTTTTGCCATTACTTAGCTGGCTAAGTGGAGGCTCAGCGTCAAGTCAGTGTTCACGGTCAGCCTCTTGACCCTTGGTTCCTGCCCACGCTCTCGGTGGCATCTCAGGTGGAGGTGTGTGGCTTCTGTCCCAGACCGTGCCCGCTCGCTTCCACCGCCTGGCTCCCAGGCGGCCTCCTCCCTTGAACTTCTGCATCAGTCAGGCTGTCTGTAATTTCTTTCCACCGGACCACTCTTCTTTAGAAAGGATTACCACAGCCATTTGGCTCAACTCAGTTATTATCGGAGCCCACCTGCCTGAGGAACATCACGACACGAGGTGGCTACAGTCAGCACACAGCCCCGGGATGCAGGCCGAGGAGACGGCTCCAGGAAATGCCAGGATCTTGACTCATGACTACTATCAAACCATGGCCACTATGTCTGGGAAAGTGACTGAGGCGAAAAGCTGACAGTTCGTGGCCTCCCTGGCACGGTTCCCAGTACTTGCAAAGCACAAATGCCTCCCTGCCCAGTCTCCTTCCTCTTGGCATCTTTGTTTTTTCCCCATTTGAAAACCACCCTGTCCGATGTGGACGTTCGGGCGGGTCTGCTGGTTGGTGGTCCAGACCCAGAGTGCTACAGAGCTTTGGGTTAAGTGTTCCTCTGTGTGCTCTCTGGCCATGAGAGGCCCACCCACATCCCAAGCCCAGCTGGCCAGCTCTAGAAGAAAGGAAACACCCCGACTGCCTCCTTGGCCCGGGCCACATCCCTCGTGCAGCTCACGAGCAAACCCAGCAGAAAGCAGATTGTGCTCTGATCCGGGGGAAGGCTCTGGCGTCGGACGACACCCTGCGATCATGTGGCAGTCATGCCCTAAGAGACTGGCACAAGCCACGAGATGAGCTCGGTCCACAGGCAGGTGCCTTCCCAGCTGAAGTTGGACTGGGTGTCTGTTCCCCCTGAACTCGTGTCCTTCCAGGCAGAGGTGATCGATGAACTCTATTGACATTCTATGCAATGTTTTTCATTCCTCTGATTCTAGAAAAACAAACCTCACTGGAAACAGCAGAGGGCCCAAGGGGAGTGTACACGCGCCCTTCTGGGATTAGCACAAAGAACCAGGGGTGGTGACTTACTGGATCTTGAGCCGAGGACAACAGCCCTTGCCTTAAATGCACTGTGACAGGCGCCTCTCAACAGGCCTGTGAGAACAAGAGTCTGCCCTTAGCCATCCCAAGCCCCTACTTTCTGAGGCCAGTAAGGCAGCTGTGCGGGAGATGGAGCAAGGCGAGGTTCCAGCATGTGTGGCGAGCATGGTGGGCTGTTAGCTGCGCCCCTTCAGGCTGGAGGTTTGGCTCCCTCCCTGGATTTCCTCCCTTGTCACACTCCTCATTTGTCCCCTTCTACCTCTCTAACCCATGCTCCCACTCGATGTCACTCCTCGCCCCACACCCCTCAGAAGGAAGAGAAAAAGCTAGAAACGTGGCATCCATGAGTAGCTCTTGGCCTGGTGGTCAGGCAGGCGCCTTCTGTCTTTTGTGAGCTCAACATGGACAGACAGCTGCGCTCTGCGAGGCACATGGATTTTTCTCTTGATTTCCACCTGTTCCTGAAGCTCTGACAGCTGTTTCCTTTGCAGGCAGGGGCAGTCTCAGGCCTCACAGGGGCTTGTCTTTGGCCTGCCTTTGCTTTCTGCCCCTTTCTGCTCAGCTGTGAAGATCCGTCACAGCCGTTTCCCTTGCCCTGGGCTGCCCCTCAATGGCCACGTGAAGACACTTCCCCAGGATTCCTGCCTGGCTTCGGGGACCCCTGTCTTCGTTGTCTCTGGCACTGGGAGGTTGTGACTTCAGCTCCACTGTGAGCTCTCCTTTGGAAGCATCTCAAGGACAGGAGAGGACGTGGCGTTCTCCAGCTCCCACGCCCAGCCTTCAATCGCAGGACCCTTTCCTCCCAAAAGAATGTACTGGTTTCCACCCAGGGCCGCTGGTTGGATGTGGGAGAATCCCCTCTGGTCCTGGATTCTCTTGACGAAAGAATTTGGAAGTGAGACCTTAAGGATTTGTGCCATCACCGTGTGCTTGGGCATCTACCAGGAGAAGCTCACATGTCGAAGTCCCCCCATGCTTCTGCAGTTTGGTTTGGGCCTCGGTGGCATTAGGGGAGCCTTCATGACCCCCAAGGCAGAGCTCCTGCCCTGAGTGGCAGGTGGTGGCCTGGGGCTCCAGCATGATGTAGTTCCATTTCCAATGCATCGGATGTCCATCTGGCCAGCACGCTCACTTGCTAAGAGAGTGGTCCAGCTTGACAATATTATTTCCATTCCTATCAGTTTCTGCCTTTTTGTTGATGAAAACTACTGGGAAAAGAGGAAAACAAGTTCCCAATTAAAGTTCCAGAAAGATCCAGCCTGTGAAACCCTTTGAGATGTGCCGAAAGCTGAGGCCAAGGCCCTCGGGGTAAATTAAGACGAGGAGGAAAGGGGTGTGGGGCTCAGGGAGCTGGGCGTAAAATGAACCTCACCGGAGTCTTCCCTACCCTGGAGCCCTGGCAGCCTCTGAGCGTCACGCCTGGTCAGGGAGGAAGAAGGAAATGTGGTCCCCCTGTCTGTCCCACCTGGAGGAACTGCCCCCACTGTCCAGGCCTTGCCACCGCCCCTCCCCATCACCTGCCCCCCAAAGATCCCGTGTCCACGCTGTCAGTGGCATCATCCCTATTTTCATTTTTGGATGAAGTGACATTTAGCTTTAACAAGACATTTCCAAAGCGCCTAGTCTCCTCCCAAATGCTAACTTTAAAAGTTGGGCATTATAGGCGAAGAATCCTAAAAAAGGCTAGTGAGAGAAAGACATTAGGCTATGCATAAATGTGCACTTCCCCACCCCCTGGTATTACACTTTTAAAGTCCCCTGGAGTTGCTTTCCATGAATCGTTTTTGTTTATCCAATAACATTAAGAAGTAGAGTCTGTGTTACTGTAATTTCTGTCGTGTTTAGGCTTTAATTTCTACCACAAAATATGCTGTATGCTATGTATCGAGCTTTCTGTGATCAGAAAGGAAAGGTGCCTTAAATCCCAATGTCACGGCTACACCCCTATGGAAAAGAATCAAAAGCACAGTGTGGACGGAAGCCATGGGACTTCCGCTGGTGAAACCAGACGCCAGTCAGCAGGACGCATTGAAGGGGCACGGGGCTGCTTTTGTTTGATAGTTCCGTTTTTCTCCTTTTTCATTGTCCTTTTTTTCTTCTTTTTTTTTTTTTGTAGTTTGCTTTAAACAGAAAGCACTTAAATAGATGACTATGTGTAAAAAGCTCTGTGCAATAGAAATCCTTTCGCTTCATTTTTAAGAGATAATGTATTGCACACCAAATGAACTCGAAGTAAGCTTTAGACCCGGGCGATTCAGGTTGTGGACGTTCACTGTAGTTCTGTTTGTTCATGAACTGAAGGGAAAACAGGCCTCCCCAGCACCCCCCCGCCCCTCCCTCCCATCCCAGCCTGCCTGCTGTCGCCCACCCAGCTGGAGGTGCAGGGCCCACGGGCGCCGGCCGGAAGCCCAGGCTGGGTGGCAGGGCAGGAGTTTGTGACTCAGCAGCTGAGAACTCTGAGTGTGACACCACAGCCATCCCTTCCAGCACTTAACCTTTTCTTGAGATGGATTGACTGCTACTGACCTGCCAGCGTGCGTGAGGATAATTATAAAAGGATTATTTCCTTGAAAAAAAAATTATTTCTATCCTCTTCTATTTATTATTAGGTTAATCATTTAAGTACTTATCAGGAGTGTATTGTTGTTTTGTATTGTTATTGTTATAAATGCTTTTTGCTATCACTCCAGTGGTTAACTGTCTTCTGCCTCCTGCCCTCCCCGCCCCCAAAAAGAACCAAAGGGTCTGGGGGTTTGCTGGGGGCGCAGAGGGGGCTTTTCCAGCAGAATCAGACGTCTGTCTGCAGAGTAGCCACTCAAAAACTGGTGGTCTCCCCGTGTCTAACTTTGTAAATGAGAGAGTTGAACAAAAATCTCCCAATGTAAGGAAGTGCCGAGTGGAAGAACACTCGAGAGAGGAGCTGCAGAGGAGACTTAGAAAGGCAGAGTTCAGTTCCCCAAAGCCTCCTAGAGCCTCTGGTAAGACTTCTGGGTTCATGACGCTTCGGGAGCCCTGGTGGGTGAGGGCGCGGCGGCCTGCCCCGGACCCACTGCCGAGTGAGGGAGGGCTTTCTTGCAAGGCTCCTGTGGGCTGACGTGTTTTAGTTGGCTTTTGTTGTCGTTGTCGTCGTTTTCCTTGCATACAAAGTTGGTCAAAACCATCTTGCAAAGCAACAGTGTTTCTTAGTCCAGCTATGGCTTGAGGACCTACACCAGGGAGGTCGTGGAGGGCCCACAGTCCCCCTTGATGTGGTTAAGCGTGGAGGAAGGTGAGATGTGGGGCAGAGCTCTCTGCGGCTAGAAGCACAGCCAACAAGACACCTAGTTGCTTGCTAAGCGGGTGTGAGGATGAGGTGGGGCTGGCCTGGGCCGGAGAAGGAGCCAGGTGGGGCCAGATGGCCGCCTGGGCTCCCACAGGCCCCGCCCCCCCCCACCCCCCCACTCGCGTTCTGTGCCCTGACTTCTCCCCTTCTCTGCAGTTGCCAGGGGTCCTGATTTTGTTCTCATCTCTTCTAAAGCAAGCCCTCCAATGAAATGGCGGCCCCCATCCCCCAAAGGGGTTTCAGTTCTCTCTAATTAGTCTATGCATTTCTCTCTCTCGAGCCCTTTTCTGCCTCTTTCCTTGAGAAAACGGGCATCTCATGTCCCACCATCTGAGACCCCTCAGAAAATGCTGTGCATTTTGGAGACGTGAGGATTCGTTCCAAATTCTTAAAGCATTTGAGAATAACTTGTCATAAAAGTGGGAAAAAAAAAGAGAAGGTGGTTTTCCCCACGTCCCTTTCCACTGAGTAAGACCTAGCTCTTTGCGATTGTGCAATAACTACTTGCTGTGAGAGCGGGTAGCGCCACGCCTGTCCAGACTACTAACACAGCACAAGACGAGCGCGCACCGAGTGGCCGACTTCTTCCGGAAAACTCTTAATAAAATAAGCTCAGCTCCCCCGTGTATTGTGGTGTCTTACATTTTAGCAGTATTTTATATTTTCTGTAACGCACTAAGTCTTAGATGTTTTTAGAGCTCGTTTGTTAATACAATCACAGACTTCTTTTTTTGTTTTAAATCTTCACCGAGACCCAATTGACCAAAAAAAAAAAAAGCGTCCTTTTTGTACAAACAGCTTTGAGAAGCCTCTGTTCTGTTGCTGTGACCCACCTCTGGTAACATTTTCTTTCTTGCTCTTTGTTTTCGGCATTAAGAGTCAAAAGTTGATCCGGCTGGCACTGGGGTGGGGGAGGCACCCGTCGGCCCCTCGGCGTTGTCCCTTCTGTCTTTGGTTAGCCATACGATGTTTGTTCTCAGCACTGTACAACGGTCCCTATATGATATGGAGAAGCAATATCACTGTATGAAACTCACACCATGTATTATTATTATTCACTAGCACCCTAGGTGTGATAATTGAAGTAAATATCTTTTATACAAACACAAGAACGTGTGGGTTGTTTTTATTTAAAGGGCTCTGGCCTGAGGAGAAGCAGCAAACACTTTCATTCTGGGTCCAAAGGGCACCTCAAGACTTGCCACCCCGAGGTAGCCGTCCCTCCACCTTCCCGTGCTTCCACTGGCGTGTGGCGTCCGAGCAGGGCTCAGCAGAAAGAGGGGCCGGGGTAGGATGCGTGGGAATCTGGGCACATGGTCTGTGCTCCATAAGGGCCTGCGTCCCTGCTTACTCTTGTCACCCTTACTGTTCAGGTATCCTTGACTCGCCGACCCCCTGGCAGCCGCTTCCTCGTCTGTGAAATGGAGACACCCTTACCTGTCTCACAGGCTTGTGAGGATCAGGAATGGTGGCCGACCATGCTGGGTGCAGCACGGGCCTGATGGCTGCAGCCCAGTAAGTGGGGCTTGGGTGCCCAGGGCCACGGGCAGGCACCTCTGCAGAGCGGCCCATACCCAGCCAGCATCCTGGCCTCAGCCTGCTCTGGGTTTGGGGGAGTCTCTTGCTTTGTCCCTGACTCCTGATGTGGAAGAGGACCAGCCAAGGGCTCCTGTTAATGTGGGCAAGTGAGTGGGAAGAGGAAGGAGGGAACAGTGTCTTGTGAGTTTCTGGAATGATCGGGCTCCTGAGAAGGGGCCTTTCCAGCCAGCACTCGGGGCTGGTGGTGAGAGAGCTCTGCAGAGTTGGCTGTTAGGTGGTCCACATGCTTGTGGCCAAGGATGTTTCTCATCTCAAGATCTACGGAGTTGGAAAAGAATTGCCATCCCCACCGATGTGACTGGTTGGGGTGGGGGTGGGGGGTATGAGTTCACCGTGCGTTAATATGTAGGATTCAGAACGTGAAACTCCCATGTGTGACACAGAACCATGGGCGTCTCTCGGAGTCGCACTGAACTCCATCCTCCAGTGGACACCCCAGAGCGCGGGCCAGCCTCCCACCAGTGCCTGGTGTTCCCGGAAGCCCCATGTCTCATCTGGTCACTCAGGGACGCGGGTGTGTCTAGAGCTGCCCCCTCAGATGGGAGAAATGAGCATAAAACCAGCAGAGCTCTCCGGTTTGACGGCTGACAAACTTAAATCTAACTCAGCTAACATTCTGCTGCTTTTCTGTTTGCTAGTGTGGGTAAGCCCCCACTTTTTAAAGATCCGTTAACTAAATGAAAATATAAAATGCAAAAAAAAAAAAAACCTACTTAGCCCAAAGTCTTTTTACCCAGGAAGTCTCCCCAAGTGCTTCTAAAGTGAGATTTAATTGAGCAAACCTGCAGCTGCTCATGGTTTTGCAGGCTGACTCTGTTTTTGTAAACTGCCAGCTCCAGAGGCAGAAAAGAGAGCAAGATTTCATGCTCTGGCTGCAGTTGGGTGATGTCCCCAGGCCAGGCAGGGTGCTCGGGGGTGGCCTGGGGTGGCCTTTCTCCTCTCTCTCTAGTTAAGGGGTCTGAACAAAATGCTGTGCTTATTTGATGCTCTAAGGAGCACAGTTGCAGTGTACATGCTAAGGCGACGTGATGATATAATTATTGGCGTGCGCGAGTCGTCCGCGACGCTTCTGTCTGCTTGTGTTTAAAAGGGCCTCCGAGTGGCTGCCGTGGGTATGTTGCTCCTTCCTCCGCGGCCCTGGCATGCCGGCTTTGGGGGGCACACAGCTTGCTGGTCTCGGCTTCAGCACGGCGTTGGTTCCTGTAAGGTGATGGGGCTTGCGTGTGGGGAACCGAGCTGAGAACCCAGAGGGCTGGAGAGAACTGCTGTGATGTTGCTGGGGGGCCCCTGGCCAGCCGGCCCTTCATCCGCGTCTCACCCACCCAGGGCGGGGTGAGCTGTGTTCATGGAAGTGGGAGACGCGGCCCGTGCCCAGTCTCGGGCAGGCATTCGTTCGGGAGCCCTCCCTCTTCCAAGAAGCCCAGGCTCTCGAATGTCAATAAGAAGGGCTGTTTTTCAAGCAAAATGGTTTGTGGACAGGTAAAAGCGGAGCTGCTCTGTTCCGGGCGGAGGACTCCAGGAGTGAGGTTTGAGGACCCCACTCACTTTACAGGGAGGCATGGGGGCCCCTTTTCTGTGGTCACGTGTCCCTGCAGTGCAGTCCCAGCATCTTCTCTTACCAACTGTGACCTTGGGCAAGGCTTAGTTGATACTCAGGAGATCCCTTCTGAAAGAACGAGCTTCACTTCCTTGAGCTTCGGCTTCCGTCTCTGTAGAGGGGAGGTGATAATGCCAACTCACGGGCAGCCGGGAGGACTAAGTGATTAAGCCTGCAGACCGCTCCGCACGGCCCCGACGCCCCCCACACACCCACAGCCTCTCAGGACATGTCAGTTGTGGCCGTCGACAAGGGTGTTATTTCATCAACTTTGGTTGCTGGAGCAGGAGGGCCCCCTGCCCAGGACCAGGCACTCCTGAGGGTTAGCCGGATCACCAGGGGCTGCCGGCCTAATGTCGCCACCCCTGATGCCCATGATGTGACTGGCATGCAGGCCGGGCAGCAGAGTCCTCCATGCTCAGCAGCTGTCTCTGCAGCCTCCTGCTGAGACTCGAGTCTCGGGTTCCTTGGGTGGCAGAGGCTGCCACCCCTGGACTCAGCCACAGACAGGAAGGAAGGACCCTCCCTGGTCCTCACTCTTGTGGAGAAGGGACTGCACCTTCCATGTGGAGGTGGCTTCCTCTTAGAGACCCATCTGACTTAAGCATCCCCACGCCATTACAGCCAAACCCAGAAGCCTCCATGATTGAGGAGACTAGATTCTCTGGAGCAGGGGTTCTCACCTGGGGATGACTTGTCCCTCGGGACATTTGGCAACGTCTGGAGACATTTGGGGCTGTCATAACTTGGGGGGGGATGCTACTGACATCTAGCAGGTAGAGGCCAGAGATGCTGCTAAATATCCTACAGTGCACAGGACAGCCACTCAACAAACAGTGACCTGGCCCCAAGTACCACTGGTGCCAAGGCCTATGGTGAGGGGCAGGCATAGGCTCAGCAGGGCCACTCAGCTTTGCTAAGGCCACCCCCCTCTTGGAGCTCCTTCGCTGATTTACTCAGCAGATGGTCACTGAGGACTGCTCTGTGCCAGGCCGTGCTCCAGGCTAGGTGTCCGGTGGCCTCAAGTTGCTCACAGCACAGGGCAGATGGACCGGGGTGCAGACCACGGCCCAGGCCCAGTCCTGTAATTGGTATTGAGGGGGCATCTGAGCACCGACTTGGGAAAGGGCTGGCGGACTTCGCGGGGAGCGGCCTTGAGACTGGGAGGTGGCATTTTCAGGGGACAGACAGGGAAGGCATGCCAAACTGGGGGGCAGCGCGTGCCCAGCTCCAGGGCAGCAGTATGGCAAGCGTGGTGACTCAGAGGACCAGGCAAGCCACGGGGCTGGGGAAGGGCGGCCAGGTGGGAGGGGACGACCTCATTGTTGATGAGAACAAAGCTGAGTCTGGCGGGTGGCGGCTCTGGGAGAAGCTTGTTCTTTCCATCTGTCTGGAAGGACTCGGGTGTAGCCGAGAGTGTCTGCAGCCCCACCTGGAGTGAGGGGGTCCCAGCCAGGGAGAAAGCACCCTTCACACCTCCAGCAAGTGTGTACTCAGTGGCGCCGGCGCAGGGTCACCCTGGGGCTTCATGACGGCAGATCTGTAGTCCCAATGCCAGGACGCAGCCTGGAAGGTTCCGGGTGAGACCTGAGCAGTTATCAGGTGGTGGGACCAGCAGAGGCTGGCAGGCCCTGCCAGGCTCTTGCTGCCAGTGCCCCGACAGCTCTGCCCACCCTGGGAGACCGTCCAGCCCTTAGGATGCCCGTGCACCCTTCCACCCAGAGGGACGGTGCTTCCCTGCTGGCTGGACGCAGTGAGGGCTCACAGTGTCCCACTGCTGTGGGCGCTGGGGCTATAGCAGGGGACAAACGAAGGGCTGACTTCCAGTGGAGGAGACAGATGGCAGACACAATAAAGAAGTGAGTTACAGAGTAGCTCAGACGGTGACAAACGTTATGGGAGAAAGATGAGGTAAGGGAGAGGGAAGAACACCTGTGGAGGTTCACGTCTTATCAGGGTAGGCCTCGCCGGGAAGGTAACATGGGAACAGTCCTGACGGGTCAGAGAATGAACCACGCAGATGCCCGAGGGAGGAGCATTCCAGGCAGAGGGAACAGTGAGTGCAAAGGTTCTGTGGTACAGAGGTGCTGGGAAGCCAGTACAGCTGGGGCAGAGGGACTAAGGGGAAGAGTGGACGGCGACCAGGTCAGAGGCAAGAGGTGGGCAGAGCAGGTGGCCCTTGTAGGCTGATGTAGGGCTTTGCTGTTCCTCTGAGGGTTTGCACAGAGGGGGTCTGATCTTACTGTTTAAAAGCTTCTCTCTGAGTGCTGCTTTGTGACTAGATCGTAGGGGGAGGTTAGGAGAAGGGAGACCAGTGTGGAGGCTGCTGCCATAATCCAGCTGAGAGGTCGTGGGGCCAGCCCGGTGGTGTAGTGGTTGAGTTCAGCATGCTCTGCTTCGGCGGCCCAGGTTCGTGGGTTCGGATCCCAGGCGCAGACCTACACCATTGTCAGCCATGCTGTGGAGGTGACCCACATACAAAATGGAGGAATATCGGCAGCAGATGTTATCTCAGGGCTAATCTTCCTCACAAAAAAAAAAGATGAGAGGTGACTCGGACCCAATGGTGGCAGTGGTGACAAGTGATTGGATTCTGGATATATTTTGAAGGTAGAGTCAAAAATAGGACTGGAGACAGGTTGGATGTCAGGAGTGATACAGAAGAGTGAGGAAGGCCCCAGGGATTTGGCCTGAGCCACTGAAGGGTGGCCGTACCTCTGAGGGGAGGCAGCCCCAAGGACGCCGCCTCTGGGGGAAGCAGATCTGCGAAGGGGCGATCAGGCTTCAGTTTGGACCTGTTAAGGTTGGACATCCAAGTGATGAGCGTGGAGAGAGCTGGGGACTGCAGACAGACACTGGAGAGGCATCAGCTTCTCGGTGGCACTCAGGTGGCCAGAGTGACCGACAGGAAGGCGTGCAGGGCTGGCGCCTGGGTGCAGCAGCGTTTGGAGCTTGGCAGAGAGGAGACCCAGCGAAGGAAACTGAGAAGGAGCGGTTCTTGGGGCAGGAGGCCCGGGAGGGTGCAGCGACCTGGGCACCAGGTGCTAATGGGTCCATTAGATGAGGGCTGAGGATATAGTGATGTGCAAGGTCACCGGTGACCTTGGAAAGGACAGTTGGCCTCCAAGTCTGAGGGGAAGGTTTACGAAGTGGACACTTGAGAATAGACAGCTTCTTCAAGGAGTTTGCTGGAAGGGCAGTGGAGTCAAGAGAAAGGGGTGGGGGGGGGTTTCAGATGGGAGAATAACGCACTCGCATGCTCGTGGAAGGGAGAGGCCGGGCAGGTGGACAACTGGGTGGAGGACACCCTTGCACAGGAGCGAGGGGCTGGCCCCTGCAGGCACTGGGAGCCCTCAGCACTTACCTCTGGCTGCCTCGGGACATACAGGTTCAGAGGCCGGAGGGGTGGATGTGCGGGCGGCTCAGCTCCCCTAAGAACCACACCCCCCATCAAAGACCTGGGTTGCAGGCAGCAGATTGAATAACACAGGGACTCTGCCTTTGGGAAAACTGTGGGTTTCGACACCCCCAGGCCTCGTCATCTGACTTCAATTGTGATAAGTTTCTTCATTTACTCCATCCGCAGTCAGAAATCATGCCCTGACCGTGCGTCAGAGTCGTCTCCCTAGGTCTTGACCTTGATGCTGCTTGGATTTCTTGCTCCCCTCTGTGAAATACACCCCTAGGAGCCTTCCCAGATTCTCCCAGAAGGTCGAGGTCCCATAAACTTTCTTAAAGGGATGGGAACTGTCTTGGACCTTCTCACACGGGCCACCTTTCAGAGGCGAGGGGTGTGCTCTCCATGCCCTGGCGCTCATCCGGCTGTTGCCGCTTCCTCTCCTAGACACAGCTTCTCCCTCCCCACCAGCTTTTCCCCGGCTGCAGATGCTCCATACTCCTGAAGACCCTCTCTCGAGCATACCCCCCACACCAGGTCTGCCCATCGCTCTGCCCTATCTGGCATCTGTCCGGTGTGGTCCCCAGGTCCCTCCTCCAGGCCCCTGCTGCTCCCTGCCCCGCCACTACCCCGACTGAACTCTTGCCAGTGGATTCACTCCAGCCCGCAGCCCACTCAGCCATTCTTGAGACCCCAGTGACTTTACTCATTGATGGCTGCTATTCAACTTGGGGCCTCAACACACTTCCTCCTGATTCCCCCTGCTTCCTGCAGGACAGCCCCAAAAATGTCAGTGTTCCAGAAGGTTCTGGCCATTCTCACTGCAGCACCCTCTGGGGTTCCATGTCCACCGCTGAGGGGCTCAGCCACCCCTGGCCCCAGAGCTCTCCCGGGCCTGCATTGCCTGCATCTCCAGCCTCAGGCCCATGGGTCCTGCTCTTCCCCACACACGCCCCCTTGGCTGTTCCACTAGCTCTTCATACTCACCAGAGCCAAACCATGCTGCTGCTTGCCCCTTCCCCCTTTGGGAGGCCAGTCCCAGGTACAGGTCTCCCCACTTGGGTTCTGTACAACAGTGGGGTCACAACTCTGTCCAGTACCTTCCACTGCCTTGCCCCAGGGCCAGAACTCAAGCTCAGTTCTGCCAGACTCCAGTTCAGGACCCTCCCTTGACACCAAGTGGCCACTGAAGACGTGACCTTAACTTCCTAGTCTGTGTGTTCCTTCTCCCAGCAGAGGAGGCAGAGGGAAGCAGCGGGTGGCGGCCAGGGGACCCGCACATGGCAGGTTTAAGTGGCTCCATGTCTCAGAGTGGGGTTTGTAATTGAGGCCTCTCCCTCAGGGATGCCCACACAGTCAGACTCCTGGCCTTCTCACCCCTCTGGCCTGGAGTGATGGCTCGCCGCTGGGATCCAGCTGGGCTCCCAGACAGCGTGCAGGCCCTGCCCCTGCGGCCGCAGCTTCCCCGCCCCCACCCAGGGCCTTCCTTCAGCCTTCCCCAATTAGCCCCATGGCCCTGCCCTCCCAGCCTCCTCCCTCTGCCTCAGGAGCAGCCATTCCCCACGCCTGCTGCCAGTGCATGACACCCAGCCCTCAGTTTCACCCACAGCCACCTCTTCAGGGACAACTACCCCCAATACTCAGCCTTGCTCCCCCAGAGATCCCCTGGGCAGCTAACCCAGTGTCTGGGAGCATCTGTGGCAGTGGCAGTGGCAGGCCCTCCAGGCCAGCTTAACACAGTGGCCTGGCCGCCGTCTGGCTGGGGCAGCCTGGGACACGCGGTTTGCTGTCCAGGCCCTTGCATGCACAGAGTGTCACCGGTATGCTCAGGCAGGGACCTGTGTGCCCAGCCCCAAAGCAGCAGACACAGGCACAGGACGCCCGGCTGGGCATCCCCTCGTCTCCCCTGTGCCCACAGATGGTTCTGGGAGCTGCAAGTTCCTCCCACCCCGGGGGCCTGGCTGAGACCACGCTGGAAAGGCCACAGGCTGGTGGCAGATAAAACAAGCAGTCCGAGGAGTCATCTCATTGGCATTTTATCCACCCCTCAGGCCATGCGTGGGTCCCCTCTGTACTGTGCTGCGTGCACACATCCGGGGGTGAGGGCTCACTCTGGCTGGGTAACAGTTCCCCTCTCCATAGGTTCCCAACCTCCACCCTGTCCTGTCCGTCTCCGGGGTCCTCATCCTTCAAGGTGGGATGCTACTCCCCTGAGCCTTCTCTGGGCTCTGCACCCTCCACTCATGCGGGGTCTGTCCACCTAACCCCTCGGGACCAGTCCCAGCAGCATTTTTAGACCCATTCCTATTTGTGGTTGTCCCTATGGACTCCCAGTGCCCAGAACTGAACCTGCCCCCACCCAAGGTCCCTCTGCCTACATCTTACCATGACTTCCATCCAGCTCCCCTCCTAAGCATGTTCGGGGAGCAAGGTGTCCCTGCTTTTCAGTCCCATCCCACAGGCCTGGGACCAAGGACTCCACCCCCAGGCCAGTGGGTCATGGCATTTGGGGTCTCTCGGCCTCTCCCCCACAGGGTCTGCTTAAAGCCGCTGTAGGCCACCCAGGACATACAGACCGAAGGCAGACCCCAACCCTGACACCCACAGCTGTCCCTCCATGCCCTGGCCCCACCCTCAGGTCCAGCCCCTTCCCTCAGCCCCACCTCGGACCCCTCACTTGCACCACCACCCACCTGCCAGGTACAGAGGGGGCTCAGTGATGTGTGAAGGAAGAAACCCACCCAGGGCCTGAGCGAGTGGATACCCCAGTGTGGGCAGGAGCTTAGCTATGGCCAGTGGACACCCTTGGGTTTGATCCCAGGCTGTAAGGCTCATCTCTTCACCTGTAACATGGGGGTCATCTTTTCTGACTGATCACACTGTTGTGAGGTGTGTAAAGAGCCTGGCGGCCAGCGGGCACCCAGGAGATGGAGCAGGCAGCGGGGAGGCCGCTGCCCCCACCCTGGCCCAGGCACCAAGCCCAGCTAGGACCAGGTTGGCCAGCTGATAAGCAGGCCCCAGGGTGAGGGGCGAGTCCACCGGGCAGGGTACAGAGGCCAGTCTCCCGGCGCTGCCCACAGCCTGGAGCCTTTGGCATTTCTGAGGCCACAGTGCCCCCTGGTGGCCATCCATCTACCCCAAAGGACAACACCCAGGGCCTCAGGCTTGGGCCGCCCTCTCTGCGGCCCTGAGCTAGGTTTGTTGTCACCATTTTACAAATGAGGCCCAGACAGGGAGAGTTGGCTGCCCAGAGTCACACAGAAGTCGGGCCAGATCTCATACTCGGGTCTGCCCGGCTCCCAGGCCACCTCTGTCCTCCCTGCCAATGGCTGCCGAAGGCATCCACGGGCCTGGGCTGGGAGACCTCCCAACATCTCCCACCCTCCAGAGGGGCAGGAAGGTCTCCACGCAGAATTATTTGGGAGTTGCTTCGTTGTAAAGACAACATCTGGCACTTGGATGGGGGAGAAGAACAGGACTGTGGGCCAGGGAGTTCCTGGGGGCCACCCCTTCCCACCACTGCCCTGGAGCCTGTTGGGGGAGGGGCTGAGCAAGGCTGGGGTGGCTCCTTCACCCTCCGCCTACCGCCCACTGCACCTCTCTCCGCCACTCCTATGCCGAGGCCTCCCTCTGGTCATCAGCCCTGGAAGGAACTTGGGGCTCGTTGGGTTCAGCTCCTTGCCCTGCTTGACAGGGGCACAGTGAAGCCTGGAGAGGGAGAGGGGCCAGCCAGGCTTACCCAGCTGGTCATGGCAGAGTCAGGGTGCCCTGTTTCTCCCAGATCCCTGACCTGGGGTCCGTGCCCCACCCAGGGAATTTCATGAGCACTGTGACTTCTTAGGGCCGGGAGTGCCTGCCTCTGCTGGCTGGTCTAACGGTGGCCCTTAGGCGGTGACGCAGGCTGTGGTGGGAGAGGTGGGGTGGGGTGGAAGGGCACCACGGGTCCCACGAGGCTCCCTCTGACAGCCACATCTTCCTTTGGCTCAGGGCGCTGTGCGGAGCTGCAGGTCCATGTCACCGAGGCCACGACCACAGCAGCTGAGCAGAGGGAATTGATCGCCCGCTTGGAGCAGGACCTCAGCACCATCCAGTCCATCCAGCGGCCAGACGCCGAGGTGAGACCACCCCCTCTAAGCTGCCCCCTTGCCACCTGCCCAGGGCTCCTTCAGCCTCACAAAATGCTGGCTTCCCAGGTGGACCAGCCCGATCATTGGGCAGCTGGTGTCCACCTGCCCCACCCCAAGGCCCACGTCACCACGAAGGCCCAAGTCAGGATGCCAGGCCACAGGGCAGAGGGGCAGGCTTCCTCGAGCTGGCACAAAGCCTCCAGGCACTGGCTTAGACCTCTGCCCTGGGACCTCAGCGCCCAAGCAAGGCCAGGATTATCCACTGTCTCACAGCTAGAGGACCCAAGAAGGCTAAACCCTAGAGGGTCCCTAAGTCATCACATCACCCACTCCATTTTACAGATGAAGAAATGGGGCTCCAGGAGAGAAGTGGGGCTGGCCCAGGTCACGCAGCAGGAGGCTGCAGGGTGGGGTCACCCTGCCTCTGGGCTGAGTAACTGGAGGAGACTTCCCCCAGAGAGCTCCGGCCTTGGGGTGAACTTGGGGCCCAGCCTTCTCTTTGATGACCCAGGCCAGGCGTCCTCTCCAGGCCCACCTATGGCCACGGCTGTGCCCAGCCTCTGCCACCAGACCGCCCCACTGCTCCCAGCCCCCCATTTGCTTGGCCCCCTGAAAGGGTGTGTTCAGTGCTGTAGGGGGAGGCGCCGCCCACCTCTTCCTCCCCCCCACAGGGTGCAGCCGAGCATGGCCTGGAGAAGATCCCAGAGCCCATCAAGGAGGCCACCGCCCTGTTCTACGGTGAGGAGGGCCTGACCTGACGACGAAGGGCAGGGTGGGAGGGGAAAGAGGGAAGAGGTGGTGCAGCCTGAGCCCTGAGCCCTAAAGAGCACGCCCCTCCCTCGAAGGAGATCAAGGCCCCTCTGCCCAGCAATGCGGCAGCAACCTAAAACGGGGTGAGCCTCCGACCTGCCCTTCTAGGCCTTAGCCTGACACCCCCACCTGGGGGCCCTGACCCCCTCGGCCCTGCCAGTGGCCTGTCGAAGGCTGGTGGGTGGTGGTCAACTCCTCGAGGAGGCCTCAGCACCGAGATGCAGCCGGAGAGCTCCCAGCGCTGGAGGGGAGGTGGTCTCCTTGGGCACCGAAGCCAGAACTTGGGGCTGCTGGGCCAGGACGTGGTAGGGGCGGTACCCATGGCTTCCCAGTGCCCTTTGCTTCCCCAGGAGCTAGGGGCCAATCTGACAGATGCAGGGGTCTCAGATTCAAGTAGAGAGCAATGGGGACAGGGCCTTGAGACCTAGCCCTTGGACAATGCCTGGGCTCTCCCCTCCCAGGGCCCCTGTTCTCATGTCACACCCCTCCCTGTTCCCCCGGCCACCCCTCCCCCTTCCCCAACCTCTCAGTACCTTGTGCTCAGACACCTTCCTTCCACCCCATGGCCCTTGGCCAGGGCTCCCTCGGGGCTGGTGACCTGAGGGCCCACTGCTGGGCTCTGCCTCCCGCCACCCCAAGCCACTCTTCCCTACCTCCTAGGACCCTCAGCACCAGCCAGTGGCACCCTCCCCGAGGGCCAGGTAGACTCACTGCTCTCCATCATCTCCAGCCAGAGGGAGCGCTTCCGTGCCCGGAACCAGGAGCTGGAGGCCGTGAGTCATGTCCTTCCCTCCCCTGCACTTTTTGGACGGGAGGACACAGTGGGGAGCACACAGGCTTGAGGGAGAGAGAAGTGTCACAGACCATAAACGGCAGTGGGATTAGATTTGATCTGTGCAGTCAGGGAGAGCTTCCTAGAGGAGGTGATGCAAAGCTAGGCTTTGGAAAAATCAGACACTCAAAGTAAAGGAGACTCTGTGAGCAGAGACGGGAGGCCAACAAGCCAGAAGCGAGTGCAGGTCGTTCCAGGGCTGCAGGAACAAAACACAGAGTCACCAGGCAATTACCCTACTGCCAGGCTGAGGTGCCACCAAAGCATTTAAGCAGGGGACTGACACTGCAAGAACGGAGGGTAAGAAAGGTCAGTCGGGCAGCCAGTTTAGGACAGAAGGCTGGCCCAGGAAGACGACTAGGCAGAGGTCACATCATCCAGGAGAAGCATCTAAATCAGGTGGGAATGGGGAAACAGGGGCAGGTCGGAGAGAGGAGGGCCTTTGAGCCCAAAAAGATGAATAGTCTAGAGATGTCCAGGAGCTCTGGGGGGTCAGAGAGGCCCCGCTGGCTGCTGAGTGCCTGGCTGGTGGGCCTCCTAGAAGGGTACCGTGAGGAACGGGCAGTCTACAAAGGTGACCAGTCCAGTTGCATCTGGGCCTTTAAGATGAGGTGCCTCCATTGGGCGTTGTTGACACTCGGATGGTGGCTGCAGTGCCAGCAGATGGCTTTGGTCCCCGGAAGAGAGGGGAACAGGAGCCAAGAAAGGATCAGGGAGGGAGGGAGAAAAGCAGGAGCAGGGGGTGTCTAGGACACAGAGGCCAAGGCCGAGGCCAGGATGTCCCCACGCAGCGAGTGGACACTGGATCCAGAGTGCAGAGGGCCCTGGGCCAGACTAGGGGAGCACCGGAGGTGGCACCCTCCCAGCCTCAGGTCCTCGGCAGGTCCCCCGTCCCACAGAGCCAGCTCAGGTCCCCTTGTTGGTTCTCCCAGTGGGAGCAGAAGCCAAGGAGGTTCCCATCCTTCTCACAAAGTCACTGCTTGAGCTGATGACAGAATTTCTAGACCCTTCCTCTCCAAACCCGGAGTTCCCCACGCAGGGTTTCCAGGCTCAGGCCAGGGAAAGGCAGACATCCGCTGGGCCAGGCCCAGTGCTGGGCCAGTGACAAGGGTGGGCCAGATCCAGTGGGACCCTCCGTGATCTGGGGTCCAGAGCGAGAGGCTTCAAATGAGGGACCGTCAGGGCTGCTCCCCTCATGCTGGCTGCCAGCACGATGGACTGGGGACACCCACCTGCCCATCGGGTACTGGGGCAAGCCACACATGGAAGGCTACACAGCCCTTCAAAAAAGGCCTTCAAAATAGATTAGGTGGAAGAGAAAAAGCAAGTGTTTATGCTATTCTATAGTTTTTACCATGTACTTTCTAAAAATTGTGGCAAAACACACGTGATGTAAAATTTACCATCTTACCCATTTTTAAGCATACAGTTCAGTGGCATCAAGTACATTCACATCGTTATGCAGCCCTCTAACCATCCATTTCCCAGAACTTTTTGATCTTCCCAAATTGAAATTCTGTCCCCATTAAACTAAGCTAACTCCCCGTTCCCCCTCCCCCCCTCCCCCTGGCCATGGCCATTCTACCTTCTGTCTCTATGAATTTGACCACACTAGGGACCTCATATAAGTGGAACCATACGGCATTTGTCCTTTTGTGACTGGCTTATTTAATTAGCACGATGTCCCCCAGGTTCATCCATGTTGTGGCACGTGTCAGAATTTCCTTCCTTTTTAAGGCTGAATCACATTCCACTGTGTGTCTTGACCACATTTTGCTGCTCCATCCATCCATCAGTGGACACTTGGGTTGCTTCCACCTTTTGGCTTCTGTGAATAACACTGTTATGAACACGGGTGTGCAAACATCTCTTTGAGTCCCTGCAGTGAGTTCTTTGGGCTGTACACTCAGGTGTGGAATTGCTGGATCATTTGGTAAATCTATGTTTAAATTGCTGAGGAGACGCCAGAGGACCATGTCCTTTCTGGTCCTGTGCGAATTTTTAGCAGTGTGAAGAAAACACCTCTTTAAGCATCTGAATAAATTCACTTTGCCCCTAGATTGGCAAACATTCAGATCACCTCGTGGAGGATTCCACTTATACAAAATGTCCAGAACAGGCAAATCCACAGCAACAGAAAGTAGATGAGTGGTGGCCAGCGGCTGGGGCAGGAGGGACTGGGGAGTGACTGCCGACAAGTTTGGGGTTTCTGATTGGGGTGACACAGATGTTCTGGAATTAGATAGTGGGGATGGTTGTGAATATGCTCAAAAACACAACTGAACTGTACACTTACATATGATGATGTTTATGTTATATGAATTATATCTCATAATGATTGTTTAAGGCTGGTAATACCATAAACAAAACATGAAGAAACCTGATGCAAGAACTGTGACTTCTGCCTGGGCTGGGGTCACAGGAGGAGAAGGGGGACTTCCCAGCACAGGCAGCTTTGAGCGGAGTCTAGTAGGTCAAGAAGGTGGCCCTGGGCAAAGAAGGGGCTCCAGGGAGATGGAGCCCCTGACCTGTGCCAGCGTGGAGGCCTCACCACGTGCCACCCCCATCCACCCCTGACCCTGCCCACCCACCCGCCTCCCCGCAGGAGAACCGCCTGGCCCAGCACACCATCCAAGCCCTGCAGAGCGAGCTGGACAGCCTGCGGGCCGACAACATCAAGCTGTTCGAGAAGATCAAGTTCCTCCAGAGCTACCCTGGCCGGGTAAGGGCCCTCCCCAATCTCAGCCCCAGGTGCCCCAGGCAGGGAGTGAGGTGGTCTGGGGCCACTGAGGCAGGAGGGATGGGGGCAGTGACCTGCTGGGCAGTCACTGGACAGTGACCCAGAGGGCCTGCCACCTGTCCTCCCTCAGCTGGGGGAGCCCCCCACAGCGGAGCCCTTGTGGAGGTTGACTCATCAGAACCAGCCAGGATGTGATGAGGTCCAGCAAGAGGGTCACAGGCCCCAGGCCAGGGGCCAGGTGCTCCCTCTGTGAAATGGGGCTGATCCACTAGCTGACCCAAGATCTGGGAATTTACCCCCAGGGCTGTTGAGCGTGCGGGACAGGCCCTGGGGAATCTGTATGTTTTAAACTTACACTAAAAAAAAGAAAAACCATACCAGATGGGGCCGGCCCCATGGCCGAGTGGTTAAGTTTGTGCTCTCCGCTTTGGCAGCCCACGGTTTCACCGGTTCAGATCCCGGGCGCGGACATGGCACCACTCATCAAGCCATGCTGAGGCGGCATCCCACATGCCACAACTAGAAGGACCCACAACTAAAAATATACAAATATGTACCAGGGGCTTTGGGGAGAAAAAGGAAAAATAAAATCTTTAAAGAAAAACCATACCAGAATTTGGTCCAACATCCCAAAACCAGTCAGGAGGAACCCCCCATTCCATTCTGGGCCGAGGACGGCCGTCTCTGGTTTCTCTCAGCCCCAGTCCTCAAAGGGGACCACCTTGTGCAAGGAAACCCCTTCTGTGACCGTGGGCAGACAGCGGGGGTAGTAGGAGGCGAGAGCGGTGACACTCACAGTGGGTACCTCCCTGGGACAAGACCCTCAGGCACTAGCCCCCCATTCCACTCGTTGAAGCTGTTCTTAGGCCACCAGAGGGCGCCCAGACTCTGTGCAAACTAGCACTACACACCGGGTGGCTGGCTGGGAGGGGTCTCTCATCCCTCAGGTGCCTGCCTGGGCCCCACGTCCACCCTGCACACTCCCAGAACCCCCTCTAGACCCACCTCCCTTCACGGGGCCCAGCCCTGTCTGTCTCATACATTCCAGCCCATCTGGGAGACCCTGACCCCATGGGAACCTCTGACCCCGGGCAATGCCCCTGGACAAGTAGCACCAGCCACATTCACGCTGTCACTCTGGGCCCCTTCCCCTGCCCGCATTGTGCTGATGAGGAAACTGAGGCTGCCTTGTGATCCTGCCAGCCTGCGGTCCCTGGGCCCTGGCCTTGCTGTTGGGCCCCGGTGACTGGGTCTGTACTCCTTCCCCACGCAGGGCGGCAGCAGCGATGACACAGAGCTGCGGTACTCGTCCCAGTACGAGGAGCGCCTGGACCCCTTCTCCTCCTTCAGCAAGCGGGTGCGTGGGCCTGGCCTCCGGGCAGAGCAGGGACAGGCGGTGCTCAGCTATGCGCAGGCCACAGGGAAGCTCCAAGAAGCCACCCGCTTGCCTGGCCTCGCCGCCCCTCATTCCCCACTCCACCAGCCCTGGCCTGCTCACTCAGGCCCAGCCTCGCCCTGCACCCCCACATGTACGCCACACTTACCCAACCCCCAGGGCAGCCCCCACACCCACTTTGGTGCCACAGAATCCCAGGGTCCACCCCGGACAGGCCTGGAGTGCCAGGAACACCTGTGGATGGCTACGTGAGGGTGTGCGACAGTGAAGGGGTTAACCCCAGGGGCACACTGTGGGGGTAGGCAGACCAGCAAAGAGCTCCCAGTGTTGAGCGACCTGCAGTGGGCCCCCCTCTGGTAGCTCTCCTCGCTGACCTCTCAGGCTGTGGAAGCCCTGCCCACGAAGACTTTCCCGAAGGCAGAATGGGCCACCGCAGAGGGCAGGAGCCAGCTGCCACTGGGGGTGCTCACAGATGTTGGGGAGCCGAGGATGTCACAGCTAGTGGGACTGGCACAGGCAGGCCCCTGGCAGCCCCCAGGTTCCCTCTCTGCAGTGAGCCCTTTGAGGTCCTCTCCTCATCGTCCCTCCCCCTCCAGGAGCGGCAGCGGAAGTACCTGAGCCTGAGCCCCTGGGACAAGGCAACGCTCAGCATGGTGAGTGCCCGCCTCTGTGCCCACCTGGGACAGGCTGGAGCCTCTGTCTCCGAGCACCTCGTCCCTGCCCTCCAGCCCAATCTGGAGAAGCCCCACGGACCCCACTGACCCCTCACAGGCCCTGCTAAGGGTGGCTGTGTGACCCAGAGCGGGGTCCCACCCTCTCTGGGACAGCTCCACAGGTAGCACCATTCATGGTAGGTTCTGGAATCATGCGCCATTTCTTAGAAGTCCTGCAGCCCAAGCTCTTGGCCTATCAAGTAGAGTGGGAGCCGGCTGGCCAACCTGCCCTCCCCTGTGCCCTGAGGCCCTCTCTGCAGGAGCCCCAGGGCAGCCCTGAAGGAGCAGGGGAGGCCCGCCCCGCCCCACTGCACACCTTTCTTGCTCCCCAGGGGCGGTTGGTTCTCTCCAACAAGATGGCGCGCACCATCGGCTTCTTCTACACGCTGTTCCTGCACTGCCTGGTCTTCCTGGTGAGTGTCCAAGCAGGTGTCCCCAACCTCCTAGGGCAGCAGGGAGCCTGTTACTGTGGCCTGGCACCCAGGCCAATGCCAAGCCACACCGTCTGCTCTTGGCCACTTCTCTCCCCTTCAAGGACCTCAGCCCACCCTGGGGGCAACAAGCCCACCCATCAGGCCCTCTGGCTGGGACAGCAGTCCAGCCACTCTGTGAAAGAGGCCAGGCTGACTATATCTGGGGCCCTGTACTGGAGGGGCTTGGTGGAGGGAAAGGCCACCATGGGAGCCTGAGGCAGACGGAAGGCAGGTTGGACTAACTTCACTATGGGACAGCGAGGTGGGCTGCACAGAGAGGGGACATGGTGAACTGAATGGGTACAGAGGGGCATTCCAGTCAGTGGGCACAGCACATGCAGAGGCCTGGTGATGCCTGCATGTCCACTGAGTCAGGGGAGAGCAGGGGGAAGGGGGTGCCTATGGAAGGCTCTAGCCTCAGGGACCCCAGCAAGGCCACAGTCAAGGTGGCCCCTACATGGCTAGCCTGGGCTCCCACTCTGACCCCAGCACCCAGTGGGTCCTGGCCCTGCCAGTGGTCCGCCCAGCTGTGTTAGGGATGGTACCTCCGTGTCCAAGCCTGTCTGACCATCTGTGAAACAGGCGGGCACAGGAGCATCTCTAAGGCCCACCGCCCCAGGGCCTGGGCCATGAGAACCTTCATGAGCCAGGAAGCCAGTCCCAACGGCTGTGGGTGGACCACAGGAGTGGCCGTGAGGCAGGACGGGCAGCTCACGGCATCTCTGCCTGGCCAGGTGCTGTACAAGCTGGCATGGAGCGAAAGCATGGAGAGGGACTGTGCCACCTTCTGCGCCAAGAAGTGAGGACACCCACCCCGCCCCACCACAGCCCTGCACTGAGCCCCCCAGCACCATGAGCTCCTCCTTCTGTTCCTTGCCCCCCAGCCCTCCACCATTGCCCCCGCCTCTGTCCACCCCATGGCCCTCTGCCATGCCCACCCCATCACATGGTGCCTGCCCCTGGGAGACCTCCATGTGCCCCACATACACACACATTTCCCACCTTTTTACACTCAGCCTCAGCAAAGGTTTCTGTGCCCACAGGTTTGCTGATCATCTGCACAAGTTCCACGAGAATGACAATGGGGCGGCGGCTGGTGACCTGTGGCAGTGACGTCCTGGGCCCCCCACATGACAGTGATGGCTGCATTCCCCACCCCTGCTTCTTCAGCTGCTTCTAATGACTTAGACATCCCTGGAGAATCCCCCACAAGAACTGCCCGTGCCCCCTGCCCTGCAGTGCCAGAGGTCCCAGGTCCCCTTGTGCCCCCTTAAGAGAATGTGTCAGCCACATCAGGCCTCCTAGGTCCAGGAACCCCCAAGGCCCAGCCAGGCTGAGCCAAAGGGACCCCTCAGCCTCATCTCAGGCCGCCAATCCCCCCTAGATCCCGCCCACAGCCTGACCTCTAGCCCTGGTGGCAGAGACCTCCCAGCTGTGGTGCTGACTGAGTTCCCACTGACTCTGGCCGTGGTTAATCCCCTTGGCATCTCCTAGACCCCTCTGTGCCAGGCTCTGGGATCCCCTAGGATCCACCACCACCCCAAGAGATGGAGGGCCCTTCTTTGCAGGCCAGCAGGCTTTGAGTCCAGCCTCCCGGCCTGCCTTTGTCACCACCCCTCCCCACCCCAAGAAGAGGGGGAGCCCCAGAGGGCAGGATAGTTTCTATTACCCCCTCCCTGCCCCCAGACCCACTGTGATTTTTGTTTTCTTCTTTAGCAAGATATTCTAGCTTCTAGGAAAGGAGTCTCTAGTGAGCCACCGTGCCCCAGGCTCTTCAGACCCAAGGACTGGGCTGAGGCGCCTAGGTGCTTCTCGGCCAAGCAGACCTGGCTGGCGGCCCTCCTAGCATGGCCACCTCGGGGCCACTGCAGATCTCCTAAGTTAGATTTGCGTTTGCATGCTCAGCTTTGCACATTTCAAATAAACACATGGTTGCAGCCACACTGGTGTCCCCCGCTGTGACTCTGGGGCTACAGGAGGCTGGTGGGCGCCTGCGGCAGCACCCCTGGGACCAGGCACTGAACCTTTCAGCTGCTCTGCTGATGTGGGGCATGGCCCCCCGCACACAGAGGTCTTTCCCCCTTTTCCCAGCCCCAGGAATTCCATGAGTGGGTCCAGAGCTCTGCTGAAACCCAAACCCACCATGTCTGAGTTCTCCTGAGCAGACAAGGAACCCAATCAAAAAGAGAAATCCATTCCCTTTTTTAAAAACCACCTATCAGGGGCCGGCCTGGTGGCACAGCGGTTAAGTTCACACGTTCCACTTCTCCGTGGCCCAGGGTTCGCCGTTCGGATCCTTGGTGCAGACATGGCACCGCTTGGCATGCCATGCTGTGGTAGGCGTCCCACGTATAAAGTAAAGGAGGATGGGCATGGATGTTAGCTCAGGGCCAGTCTTCCTCAGCAAAAGAGGAGGATTGGCAGCAGTTAGCTCAGAGCTAATCTTCCTCAAAAAATAAATAAATAAATAAATAAAATTTTTTAAAAATTAAAAATACATAAAAACCACCTGTCAGGGGCCAGCCCCGTGGCCGAGTGGTTAAGTTCACTCGCTCCACTTTGGCGGCCCAGGGTTTCGCCGGTTCAGATCCTAAGTGTGGACATGGCACCACTCATCAAGCCACGCTGAGGCGGCATCCCACATGCCACAAGTAGAAGGACCCACAACTAAAAATACACAACTATGTACCAGGGGGCTTTGGGGAGAAAAAGGAAAAACAATAAAATCTTTAAAAAAGACTTACTTTAGAAAAAAAAAAAACCACCTGTCAGGCTGCGGTTGAATGTGTGACGTCAGCTCCAGGGGAATCCCAGCTCACCTTTCTGTGTGCCCTGGAGCCACACACTCTGCCCCTTTCCCTTGGGCTCCTGCTTGCCAGGAACCTCAGAGCCAGTGCCCACCAAGCCCCCTGAGTGCCAGCCTTGCATGGGGACGCCCCTGAGCCACAGGTCCCAGGCCACCTGGCCCCCAGCCCAGCCCCACTCCTGTGGGTCCCCTCCCACCCAGACTGAGGGGCTTCCTCTTGGTCTGTGGTGGTCAGTGTTACCCCACTGGCCAGGTGGCCCTGAGGCTGGCCCCACACCCAGCTCCCACCCTGTGGTCCACGAGGTCGGAGCCTCCTGTACTATCCTTGTTCCGTTTGAGTCCTGAACGTTCTAGAGCTTGTGCATCCAGGGGCCTCCCTTTGGACTCCCACCGCCGGCACCCCTCACTGTCTGCCCCGTCAGAACTTCCTCCAAGGTCCCAGAACCTCCTGCCCTCAGGGACCCCAGATGGACCTGTCCTCCCTGACCCTCATTCCTGTCCCCATGACAGAGCTGTTCTTGCCCAATCATGCACCCCCATGCCCCTCTCCCTGACGCCAGCCACTTCCACATCTCCCACCAGTTCCTCCTTGTGGGTCAGAGTTTCGAAGAAGCAGCTGGCTCCTCCTCACTTCCTCCTCCCTGGGGATCAGAGCCATTGTCCTGCCCAGGGCTCCACACCCCAGGACCCTGCCTGGCCAATGACAGCCCCCCAGCGGATCTCAGCCCACTGCTCAGAACCAGGTTAGTCCACTGGGGGCCAGGCTCTCCCGTCTCCCAGGAGGGTGGGGGCCACAGCCAGGCCACCCAGTGTAGAGCCTCCCACTCTGCAGGCGGTCACCCTCCAACCCCCCACACTCCCACACTCCTCCCGGCCTTGTTCATAGTCTGGTTCTCAGCCAGACGTCCAGGCTTCTGTGCAGCTCCAGTCGATGGCTGGTCCACGCCGAGGCTTTCATTGTGTGTTCACTGGCCAAGTCCCGTGGAGGGAGCAGCTGGTGTGCGTGTGGAAAGGAAGGGGCTAGGTACCAAGGCCTCGTCAAGGCCTGCCCCTGTGGAGGGCAGCCCAGGGCTGGCGGGCAGGCAGTGAGGGCCCAAGGCCAGTCTCCACCTTCACCAACCCACAGCTCCTCTCCTCCACAAGAATGGGATAAAAACCCTTCTTTGCCTGTCCTGCTTCCTGGGAAATTATAAAGGTGAAATGGCTTTGGAAAAGGTTAAAGGGCTGTCTACAAAGGTCAGAGGTCACCGGATGGTGGAGGACAACAGATGGAGGCACTCCCAGCTGGCAAGGAGACCACGGCAGACCACAGAACTGCCAGAGGTGGGGCTACAGAGGGTAAATTTAGTGAGGGCAGTGAAAAGCTGATCGAACAGCCTTTGGGGGCTGAGGGTCTGGGGCAAGGGCAAGAAGGGAGAGGAGGGGAGAAGGAGCTGGCACACCCCGACCTCTCCCCAGGAATAAGCAATAGGTTTGCTCAGGAGCGGCCCCTCCACACTTCTGTGCACACGGATGCCCTTTCGCTTCTCTCGGACCCCTTCCAGGCCTGCTGGAGCCCCCATCTCTTCTGAGAAGCCTTCTGGATCCCCCAGTTCACCAGGGATCACTCCACAGTGCCCAAAAAGGCCGGCAAAAGTCTTTCTTAGCCAGACTGGTCCCTGCCCTAACCTATGCCCTGGGTTTGGGGGCTGCGGAACCGAGCAGGGGGGAGGACGCCAGGGCTGTGTCCCCACATGAGCCCTGTATGACCTCTGAAGATCTCTCGGGGTGGTGTCAGCCTCCTCATCACCGTGAAGGTGGGGAAGTGGGGACCATGCTCAGGTCTTCCCAGCCCTGTAGCCCCGAGGCGGTTTCCGGCACCAGGAGCGCAGGCGGGAGGGGGCGTGGTGCTTGCCCTCAGGATTTATGAGAACCAGACGTCGACTTTCCCCGTTGCGACATCTGGGCCTCCACGAGGCTCTCATTGTCCCCGCGGCGGAGGGTCCGGAAAAGCAGCAGCCCCCGCCAGGCGCTCGTCCCCGAGGGGTGCCCACACCCCATCCACCCCACCATTCAGGCCACCCACCCGGCCCCACCCGCCGCGCTCCCGGGGCCACCACGCCGGGTCGGGGGACGCCTCCGCGCAGGGGGGTATTCCGGCGCCTGGCCTGGGGCTGGCTCCGCGAGACGCGGCGATCGCGGACCCTCGCCCCAAATGGGGCGCCTCTTGACCAGTTAAGAACCTCTCTGGGCCCCAGGCTTCTGCCGCCCCGCTGCCTCCGTCCAGAGGAAGCGAGCAGCAGCCGCGGGCGCCACTCGGGCCCGGCGGAGGGCGGGGGGCGCGGCGCGAGGCGGACGAGGGGCGGGGCGAGGGCGGGGCGAGGGGCGGGGCGGGCCGGGGAGGCGCGC
>NC_060273.1:39200028-39314187 GCF_021613505.1 Equus quagga
CCGCCGCCGCCGCCGCCGCCTGGCCGGCCCGCCCGCCGCGCGGCCTCCTCTGCCCTGCGACGACGGCGCCGAGCGCGGGCTCGGGCTCTCCTTGCCCCGCGCGGGCGGCGTGGCTGCGCCCGCCTCCGCCTGGTCGCGGGCCCTGGGCGAGGGCGAACTGGGCTTCTGGCGGGGAGAGAGGCAGAGAGGGCACGGAGGGGGCGGCGAGGGAGACAGAGATGGAAGCAGAGACAGAAGAGAGAGGAGATCGCGAATGCAGAGAGAGAGGGAGGAAAGAGACAGAAGTTAGAGAAGCAGCAGACAGAGACAGAGGAAAAGAGGAGAGATGAAGAGAGAGAGAAAGAGGACAGACCAAGAAAAGGAGCAAGAGATGGAGGGGGAGAGAGCGGACGGGTGGGGTGGGGGGAGAGAAAGAGAGGGGGCTTTCACCGGGCCCGGGCCGGGGGCTGCCAGTCCCGGAGCATCGCACACACGGTTCCCCGCGCCTGCCCTGCCTCTGCCTCTCCTGAGTGTCCACCTTCTGGCCTCAACAGTGCAGCTCATGCAAGGTTCTCGGCATGCAAAACACAAGAGGGACGGAGCGGTGGGGGGAGGGGGCAGAAAGGGAGGGGGCTCCAGGACGGGTTCGGGGGCTGGCATTGCCCCCGGATGGGACGGACGATCCCGGCGGAGAGAAGAGAGAGGGCGGGCACGGGGAGGCCAGGCCAGGGCCAGCCCACCAGGCCAGGCCCCCCAGCGCGTGGGGGGGGGTGGGGGGAGGGGGGGGGCACACGGCACACAGGGGGGGGGGGGGGGGGGGGCGGGACAACTGAACTCAAAACTGAACGGAAGAAAGGGAGGAAAAACAGAAATAAAAAACAAAATCCACAAATGTCATTAGATACCAAAATCAAAAACAATGTCTGAACTCCTGGGGAACTGACATTTTTCTGTTAACATTTTTCTTTCTTTGTTTTCCGGCCCTGCAGAGACCTGTGGAGCTGTCAGTAGCACCCGACTGTCTTTCTGTTTCTCTCTTTTCTTTTTCTTTCTTTTTTTTTTTTAAGTTCTGATTTTTAAGTCCCTCTTGGTTAACGTCCACTTACCAATAAAGTGGCACTTCCTCCTTTAGTAGGTAAGATGTGTAAGAGAAGGGAAAAGTGTGGTAGCGTAAGTTCATCATTAGATTCACAAAAATGCAAGAGAGATAGAGAGAGAGAGAGAGAAACGCAACCACCCCATTCTAGGCCGAGAGGAGGCCACACCGCCTCTGGAGGAAGGACTGGCAGCGCCCGGCTCGTTGGGCCTGAGCAGGCACCTCTTGGGTGACCACTGGATAGAGAAGTCAAATGTTTTTCCAAAAGCGGAGTTCGAACACAAGGATGGGAGTGGGGGCACAGAAAACCAGAAAGGGTACCTGGTACCGTGGAAAGGGCCCTGGCTGGGAATCAGGGATCTGAGAGCCTGCTGCTACCTCACTGAGTGACCTTGTCCAAGTCACTCTCACATTCAGGCCTCAGTTTTCCCATCCACAAAGTGAGAGAATTCCTGATGGCCCTGCCAGAGCAAATATTCTAGAATTTTCTGCAGGTCCCTTGACCCCCCCAACCCCCCACCCTCCAGAGAGTTGTTGAGTACACTTGTCTGTTTATAAGTCTGTCCCGTTCCCCCTGCCCCCCCAGTCACCAGCACCAATTTGACTTTGAACATCTCCAGGGCAGATTTGGGGGTGGATTCAGCTCTGTAACCTCAGTTTTTATCACAGAACTTGGCATCTAGTAGGGCCTCAATGCCGTTTGCAGAGGAAGGAGGAATGCCCTCACGAAGGCCAGGGCCAGGGCCAAGCCAGGGAGTCCTCGGGGAGGGGCAGGGTCCGGGATAAGCTCTTTCAGCAGCCTTTTTGGAATGAAAGAACAAAACCAGCTGCCACCCCTCAGGGTACCTTGCTGCCAGGGACTGGAAGGAGGGTGGTTTCCTTGGCACGGATCTGGGTGTTTCCTGCAGGGGGCAGGGTTGTGCCAAGGCCGCTCTGTGCAAGCCTGGCTCCAGCCTGGGTATGGAGGTAGAGTCAAGAAGTCAGCCCCATTGGTGGAAAGGCACAGCCGGCTTTGTGAGCAGTGAGCACCAGCCACAGCTGGTGAGAGCAGCTGGCCAGAGCCAGATGGGCCATGGATACCTCCTGGGAGAGCCTGGTGTTTCCTTTTGGGGCAGAGGCAGGCATGGGTGGGCAGAATGGATATCGCTGGGTACCCACGTGCCGGTCTGAGCACCCAGATCTCCTGATCACCAGCTCACCCCTCCCCCTAGGCTAAGGAGAGATGAAAGCTGGGCTCTTCAGCCATGACCCCTCTGAGATGGCAGTTCCATTCTCAACAGACATCACTAGGAGACCCTTGGGTCCCCTAACACATACCCCCTCCACCCCAGCAGGTGGCCAGTGCCTCACAGCTCCCAAGCCCCCAGCACTGGGTTCTGTCATCCAGCATCCTTTTCCCTCCAGAGGAGGCAAACGACAGAGACGTCTCCAGGTTCCTCAGATTGCCTGTTTCTTTCCTGTCCCCTGGGTTGTCAAAGAGTATAAAGTGGTACCAGGTGGGAAGTGGGGGACCCCTGGAAGCCAATGCGTAGCAACCAAGGAGACGCTGGAGCCCGCCTTCCGGAAGCCTTTGCTTTGGTGGGTGGGGGCAGCGAGGCAAGCGGGCAGAATGCTAAACTGGGGGATCAGGTCCTGGATGTGAATCCTGGCTCCACCCCGGACTCTGGATTGGAGCTAGCTACTTCTGCCTCCAGGGAAGAGGCCAGCAGTGGGGGAAGCAGACCCAGAGCCTTGAGGTTCCTTCCCACAGGCATTGCAGGGCCCTCTCTACTTCCCACTGTAGGGCTGGGAGTGTAAGAAACAAAAAAGGTCTGATTGGGTGGATGCCCACCCATCCTGGTGCGGCCCCCAACCACGGAGGTCCAAGCCGCTGTGTTGATCTAGAGGCTTCCTGCCTGGCATGTCTTGAAGTCCAAGCCCTTCCTCACTTCCCTCTCACCTCCTGCAAGCCAACTGGCTGCCATAGCCCAAGATGATAGTACTTGGCAAAGTGGAACACTCTGGAATCAGCCCTGAGACCTTTAAGGATGTGACCTGACTCTGGGGGCCTCAGTTTCCCCATTGATAAAATGGGGATGACTAGGGTCTTTGCTGGGTGGGCCTGTACGGGGGCTGAGAGGTCTTTTTCAGAGTACAACTCACTGTCCCCTCGCAGACTGACAGGGTCAGAGCAGTGCAGGAAGACCTTGGGCCCCATGGGGCGTCCCCCAAGTGCCAGGAAGGCGGACGATGGGAGGAAGGCACTGCTGGGCAGGGTGACAGGTAGAACCTCCCTAGGGCCAATCTCACGGCCTTGTCCACCTATCCCTCCAGAAGGCTTCCAGGAAAGGTCCCACGATCCTGCCAGAGGGTGAGCCTCGTCCTCTGCTTGGCTGGATCTTAGTCTTCCCAGGAACTGAGGGAGATCCAAGCCCAGGAACTTCATCACCAGACAGGACTGGGGTGGCCAGGGAGCGCCAAACATCTCCTCCAAAAGCCTGCTCTTTGTGACTCCTGTCCCTCTTGCCTGGAACTCCTCTCCTCTCCTCCTTCTGCCCCCCCACACCCCGCAGCCTGGCTAATGCCTATCACCTCTACCCTCAGCTCAAGGCCACTGCCTCCAGGAAGCCTCTCTTGAGCCTCGCACTGAGTCAGATGCGCTCCTCTATGAGCCCTCAGACCCTTGTTCCTTCCTTCAGTATGGACTGTGCCAGGCTGTGCTCAGGCTGGGGCTGCCATGACCAGCAAGAGCTTCCCATCCATGGTTCAACTTTGCCCCTCTCAGTCCTCCAGTCTGGCAGGTGGGGCCGTGAGCCCAGGTCTGCCCACCTCTTCCCTGGCACGGACACCCATCATGGGCCCTGGCCCAGGGGCGTGCTCAGTGGATGCTTGCTTAGTGTGTGCGTGAATGAATGAATGAGTGAGTGAGTGAGTGAGTGAGTGAGTGAATGAGGGATTAGCCGGCCCCTGAGCCCTGCTCCCAGGAACCCCTCTGCTCCTTGGTACCACCTGCTACCTGACACCTTTTCTTTTGCTTAGGTAAGAGATTTTTGAGGGGAAAGAATGAGAAGAGAGGAGGAGGTGACAGTGTGCTGGCGGATCCTGGTGTTCTTAAGGACAAGACCAAGTGAGCGTCTGGGACAACCACCCCCTCTATGCAGCACTTGAGGATCCCATTTCTGGGGCCCTGGTCACATCAGGCACTCCTTGAGGGTGGGGCCTCCACTCCCCCCATTAGGCTGGGACACAGTCTCCTCCGTCAGACCAGCAGTGCTTTCTCCCTCCCTGCACAATTTCCTTGTCTGCCCTCCCAGCACTCCCCAGGGCTGAGGAATATTCTGAGGGGGTGAGCTCCCCAGGACCTGCGCCTGGCGTCAATAGGAGGGGAGGGGAGTGTGAAAAGCTGGGCCTTCTCTTTTTAAGGCTGAGGATGGACGCCTCACAGGGTCGGGATGTCAAACTTCTGTAGCTGCTCCCAGATAGGACAGGAAACAGTTTAAAGGGCAAGGCTGGGGAGGCGGGGGTCCCTGAGGACCTACTTCTGACGTGTACCCTTAGTGTGGCTGGAGGAGCACTGGGCTGCAAGCCACAAGTCCAGGGATCTAGGCCTGGTTCTGCCTCGACACCTTGGGGGACCCTGACTCCTACTGACTGTCCCTTCTGGATCATCCGGCACTGAGGGACCACATTAAGCTCAAATTTGGAAGATGGAAGGATGCTGGGGGACTGAGGGAGGCCCCGTCCAGGTTGGGTGGTCCAGGCAGGGGGTAGGTGAGCTGAGATCCTCTCCATCTCCCAGACTGCCCCACAGAGACTTTGCTAAGTAGGCCCTTTAAGTCCACTGCCTGCTCCTAGCCAGCTCACATCCCCCTTGAAGTTCAACTACCATTACACCCCAAAGATGGAGCTGTGAGATTCAGCCCTGGTGCCAGCTGTGGCCCCAGCGCCCACCCTAAAGGTTGGCCTGCTGCAAGGGCAGGACCCACGGGGGCCCAGGAGGCCCCAGAAGGTGGGACGGGGCTCTTTCCTCAGGCCTGACCTCAGCCAGAACTCCCTCCAGCATCTGGAGGCCAAGAGACCCAGCACAGGCCCCTCCACCACTGCTTAGCGCCCAGGTGGGCCCCAGGGGCCAGCAGGGGTGAGGGCCTTAGCAGCTATTCCAGACAACAGATCGGCTCAACCACAGCGAAAGAAACACAAACTTGGAATGCTAAACCACACAAAAATGCATTCAGACAACAAAATGAGAAAGAGAGGAAGTGAAGGAGGTCAGGGGGTAGGGGTGGAGAAGAAGAAGGGGTGGGGAAGGTGGAAAGGAGGGAAGAATGAACCAGAAAAGTTGTCAGGGAAAGTCAAGAAAACCAAACGACAAACCAGGAAACACAGCTTTGTAGCTCATTTGGAGAAAATGCAAGTTACAAATGAGTAGTCACTAAAATAAAGAAAGAAAAGGGAGGGGGAGAAAACCAACCAGAGCAAGATTGAAAGAGAGAGAGAAAGAGAGAGAGAGAGAGAGAGAGAGAGAAAACCACATTCAAACCAAGCAGAGTGGCCGGGCTTATCTGAAGATGGGAGCGAGCGAGCGCACAGCTGAGCCGGGTACCTACCTTCTCAGCGGTCAGGGACAGGAATGCAATAATAAAAAAGAAAAGAAGGTCTCCGCATTGGGAATGCAGAATGGGGGAAAGACAGTGACTCTAAGCTGCGCACCCCCTCTGAATTGGCACGAGGGCAGCCAGTGTGGCTTTGGGTCTAGTCCCAGGGATGGGAGGGGGCTCCTGCCCAGCCATTTCGGTTTGCTTTTTAAATTTACCCACAGGCTCCAGTAGCCGAGCTTTCCTTAACTCTTTAAAACACAGAAAACCTCCGGAAGGCATGCAGGAAGCAGCTGATGGAAGCAGAACCACAGGGTGGGCTAAGGAGGGGCTGGCAGCATGGGGAGAGGGGTCCATGTCAGGAGAGGGAGACGGAGAGAGAAAGAGACAGACACATGGAGAAACAGAGAGAGAGAGAGAAATAGACAGGGAGAGAGAAACAGAAAGACAGAAGGGAACGGAGAGAGACAGGCAGGGACAGAGAGAAAGGTGGACCCAGACAGAAAGAAGAGAGAAAGCTGTTTAAACAAGGCCAGTCAGAGTGGACGGGGGCAAGGGGGACCCACGCATTTAAAAGGGAAGGCAACCGCGGATTCAATTTGTTGGATTGATCCTGCCTCATTCAACCCCACTCCCTTTCCTTCCGGCTTTGGCATCATTTTAGCAACATTCATCCCTCCTGCCTTCTGGCTTCATCCTGGGAGAAATACCGAGTGGTCCCTTCCTGTCTGCCTGCCTCACTCTCCTTCCTGGGGGTGGGAGCTCTTTCCCCGGGGAGGCCTGGGATGAGGCAGGTCAGGGAGTACATTGGGCACCTCTTCTTGGGGTTCCCCAAGGCTGCCCATCTCGTGATGAGATTTGAGCCAGAGCCGGAGAGAGTCCAGGGGCCTTGCCCACGGACCTTCTCTGCCACCCTCACCAAACAGTCGGGCTTCCCTTGACACTTCCAGTGCTAGCAACAGGTGGAGCCAAGGAGTAAGTGGCCTTACTTCTGAGCCTACAAACCCTGCACACCCTTTCTGGCCCACGTGCTGGGGAGAGCAAGGCTAGCACCACTCTGTGCTCCTGGGGGCGGGAGGGAGCCGGGTAAAGGCACCACGTGAGACAGGATGGAAGGCCATGTCCCTTGAGGTCTCAGGCTCAGTATCTTACGCTTCCATCCCACCTCATGTGACCTTGAGCAGCTCCCTTCCCTCTCTGTGCCTCACTATTTATTTCCCCACATGTGTGAGGGCTTAGGGCTCCCTGAGCCGCTGAAGCAGCCATCATATAGAGTCGGCTTGCATATTGTGTGCCCACCTCAACCCTGGTCTCTGCGTAGGCAGGTCCCAGCGCTGGGGAGCTCAGAGAGCTGAGAGCATGCTGTAGACATCTGGAGGGGTCCCCAGGGGGAAGGCAGGAGCTGAGACAACTAGCATCTACCTCCCAAGTCCTCCTCCCGCGTTCAGGGCTCCTGGAGTGGGCTTTCCATTGACCACCCTCTCCACATCTTGGCTGTGGCTGGGGGTCTTAGGGTTAGAAGGCTGGGGTCTTCCCTTTGGATCTACCTCTAAAAAGCTGTGTTACTTTGAGCTGGTCATTTGACTTCTCTGAGCTGCCCAGAAATCCCTTGGGGGTTCAGTCCTGGCCTGAGATGGAACAACTAAGAGATGTGTTAGGAGCCGGCTGGCCTCAGTATCAAGACCAGGAGGGACTTGCCTCTTGCCTCCAGTCCCTCGCCTCAGAGTGTCTGGCTTTGAAGCCCTGACCTGAGTTAAACTCTCTCAAGTGTCTTCAGTTCCCTCCTCCAGGGCCCCTTAAGGATCTGAGGCCTGGCAACGGAAGGTGCTGAGCAGCTTGTCCCCATCATGCCATCTTCTATTAGACAGAACTGAGGAGACACAGGAAGCTCATTGCTCCGGGAAGCTGCCCAAGTGACCTGGGACAAGGTCCTCCCCCTCCCTGGGTCTCCCAGCCTCTCTCCAAGGTTCCTTAAAGACTGAGAGTGTGGTCTGCACCCCTTTTGTTAATTTAAAAGCTGCAGCAGCTCCGAGTGTGTGTCTGGGCTGAGGGAGGGCTGGCTGTGGCCACAGAGCTGGCAGGCGCTGTTGGCGTGGGAGGCATTTTTTAGGAGTTACCTTCCCTTTTAAATTCTGATTACAAAGGAAAAAAAAATAAGTATAGAGAGATATGTATATGCTTAATGTTCACTGGAGATTCAAAACCATCTGCCTTAGGAGGAGAGGTTCCCACAGGAACACGCACAAAAGCAAAATTCTAGGACAACACAGAAGAGAGAAAAAACCCCAGAGAGAGAGTTTGCATTTCTGTACATTACAAAAGGCACAAAGAAAAAAGAAAGGAAAAGGAAATACAAACAGAAACAAAATAACAAGAAAAGTTATATAAACTTTCCCACCCTCTCCCCTTGCCGCTAAATGAGAAATGGAATCACAATATTACCACGTTTCAAATGGGAGGCTAAAAAAACAAACAAAAACATAGACGGGGTTAAAAACGGTGAGCTTTGCCTTTGTTCCGTTTGTTTCTCTCTCTGTTTTTTAAAGGTAGCGTCCAAGAATCCCCCTCCCGCCCCTGTATACTTTTTCCCAAAGATGTTTTTGGTGAATGGCAAAGCCTGTGACCCTGGCCCCCATCACCTCCCTGGAGGCGGAGGCGAGCCAGAAGTAGCCTCATTCCGCTCCTCAGAAAGGCCTGGCAGGCAGAGGGGAGCCGGGTGTGGGTGAGCAGCCTGGGATGTTCTCAAGACCCAGAGTCCCAGGGCCCAAAGGGTAGGGGAGGATCCGGGGACCACGCTTTGTGAAAGGAGTGACAAAGTGCTGTCTCCTAGAAAACTCCCAGGGCTGTGCCCAAAGGAACCCCATTTTGGAGGGAAACAGACTGGGGTGCTGCCCCGAGGCTGGAGGCTGGGCTGCCTCCCCTGACTGCTCTCTCCTGGGGTCTATCTAGTTGCCGTGCCCATTTTTTCTACATATGCCCAGGGTCCTTGGGGGGTATTGCTCTGGCCTTGAGGGCGGGGGAGGGATCCACAAGTGGGAAGGGGTCTCCTTTCTGTCCTGGCTGAGAGAACCTGCGTTTCTGTGTCTCTCGGAAGCTGTGAAGCTTCTATGAGAAGGGGTCTGGGGCACCGTGCCCATGGAGGGGCTGGTGGCGATGCTCCTTTCTGGGTTTGCCCAGGTTGGGCATCACCTCTGGGGCCGATGGCACCAGTCCCTGTCCTGGGCACCCTCAGCTACCGCTGTGCGACTTCTCCCACCCCTGAGACAGATCCAGGGACCTGGTGTGATCTCCACATGGCCCAACCAGGCCCCTGGGAGCTCGGGAGCCTGGAGCTCAGGAGCCTGGCACCCTGTCTGGGTGGGGCAGTCTCTCCAGACAGGTAATGTCCTTAAATAAAAATTAACCTGGAGACCAAGAGACTTGTCAGCTGCCTCTGGCTTTCCTCACTGAGGCGGTGGGAGTAGGGGTGTTTGAGAAAAGAAAGGGAGTGAAAGGAAACAGCCAAAACTCAAAATGGAACTGACCAACACGAACATGTCTGCTGCTGAGACCTGAGGTCTGGGGAGGGGCAGCCCCCTTCCTTCTGAGGCTTCTGGGGCAGCCTGCAGGTCTGTACCCGAAGTCCCCTGTGCCCACCTAGTGCCCCTGCCAGTACTTCAGCCCCCTCTCCCTCCGGGGGCTCTACCCCGCCCTCTAGATCAACAGACAAAAGGGGATGTGGGCTTCCCCTGGGGCCTGGGAGAGCCCCCTTCCTGGCCCAGCCCATCCACCAGGGAAAGGCTGAGAAGCCTGTGTGCTCTGCCAGCTCCTACCATCACCACACACGCCTGTGGGTCTCAAGGAGTCTGTGCCCCTCCTGGAGGATGGGCAGGGACAGTTTTGGGATGGTGTGGGTGTGGAGTCTCTGAGGGAGCGATGGTGCCCTGGGAGGTGCTTTAGGAAGGATGGGCCTTAGGAAGCGGAACCTGCAGGTCTGAGACACCTGTCCGAGCATGGGCAGTGCCTAGGAAATGACAGACTCTCCTGGGGGCAGGGACTTTAGAAATGCAGCTCTGTGGCTGCGAGGGGACTGAGGCGGGTGAGGGATCTGAGAGAGGGGGAGGAGGCTAAGGAAGAGGTTGAGGGAGGCAGGGCACTCAGAGAGGGGGAAAGGGCTTGGTGGGGAGAGGGAGGCTCGGGACCCAAGTGATGCCCAGGGGAGAGCCTGTCTCTTGAATCCTGTTCCTGACTGTAACCCCAACCAATGTCCAGGCCCCCTCCCACCCCAATATGCCTGGGGGGAGGGAGGCAGGAGACCTTGGTTCCTCTCCAGTTCTTTACCAAACTGGCTGAGTGCCCCATGGGCAACCTTCTCTGCCCTTCAGTTTGCCAACATCAAGGGTGGCCCAAGCCTGCAGGCCCCCCACCCCCACCCCCGGCACCCTGACACTAAGGGCCAGGTGGGCGCAACACCCGAGCACTCCTGGCCGCTCTCCGTGCAGGGAGGGCGCATGAAGTGGGGGAAGCGGCCCCGCCCCCGTTACACACTCACTGCCCCCTTCTTGCCCCCTGCCGAGAGGCGACCCTGCCCCGACCCGGCACTGCTGACCCAGCCCGGCGCAGCCCGCGCGGCGCGGGAACCCTCTGCAAAGCGAAGCGTACGTACATGGGGCGGGCTGTGCGCCGAGCCGGGGCGGCCGCCGTGCGCTCCGCTCCGCTGCCTGCCGCCGCCGCCGTTCTGCTGGGGCGACCCCCATCCGCTGCCGCCCGACGGGGAAGGCGACCGGCTCCCACTGGACCGCTGGCTGCCCGTCTTCCGCCCGTCGTCTCGGTGCTTGGGGCTCAGCCTGGGAGGCAGAGGACAGAGGGAAGCCGGCCTGGGACGCCCCCTCTGCAAGCAGCCGCCGCCCGGCGGGAACGGCAGCGCCCCACCCACCCCCTCACTGGGCTGGGAAACCCTTCCACAGAGAGAGCGAGGCGCAGCCCTCACACGGCGGATTTCCGCTTCAGCGTCTGGGGGGCCTTCGGGCAGGGCCGCAGCTCTTCCTCGCCCAGTTCCAGGTGGGCACCAGCACACCCCTGGTAAACTTCTACCCACTGATGAATTGCTATTCTGTCCACCAGCCCGTCTCCAGCCCTTGGGGGTGTTCAATCTGCAAGTCCCTTCCCCCAGCAGAAAGCCCAGCTCAGCCACATCTTGAGCGTTCCTGCCGCCCAGGGCCTACCTGCTGGGTGATCTGGAATCACTGTAGTGGGAGGAGAGTGAGGGGCTGTGGGAGCTGCCGCTGCTGTGGCGATGGGACCTGCGGCCTGGCGACTCCGCGTGTGGCCTGGGAGAGAAATCAGCCCGTACCTAAGTTCTGCCCACCTCCCTGCGGGGGAGCCCTGTGAAGGCCTGAAGGAAACCACTGCTGACCAACCCCTCCCTCCACAGTCTCCTACAGAAGGGGCCCAGCTAGTCCACCTGGGTCATTTGTTGGAATTGGGAAAAGGCGCCCTTTTCTCTAGGCAGCCCCAGGCCCCCACGACCTCACTGCCCCTCAGCCGGTGCTCTTGTGACTGGAGTGGGGGGAGGGACATGGAGGGAGTCACAAGGACTGAGCTTGAAAGGCCCCTGGCCTGGGAGGTGAGAGACCTGGTTCCACCTCTAGCTCTGCCACTGCCTCACAGGGCCCTTAGCTTCCTCTCTGGGTATGAATTTTCCCATCTGGGTGGGAGTGACAAAATGAACTATCTCTAAGGGCCTGATTCTGGGATTCTAGAAGACCAGATTTGCTGGGGGGAGGGGAGGGGGGCGGGGGGGGGGGAGGCTAGAGAGTGGGGAAGGGAGCTCACCTCTTCCTCTCTTTGTTCTTCTCTTTTCTTTTGCTCTTAGGGCTTCGAGATCTGCAGAAAGCAGAGGCTACAGTGACAGCGTGTGACAGCATGGCCTGAGCCAGGGAGGGGCAGGGTGGGGCCTCCCAGCCCTGGAGCCAGGCTGTGCCCAGGTATGGATCTGAGATTCCTTCCTCTCTGGGACCTGAGCCCCCTCCTGGAGTCGACTTGCCCAAGCCACCCCACTGCCTTGGTCCTTTTCACTTGGCCAGGCCTGTTCCTTCCTTCTCCTAAAGTCCTGGCTCCTGGTCACCTCCTGCCTGGGCCCCACCTGCTGCTCCCTCTGGCAGTGCCAAAGGTAATGTGGCCATGGCCCCAGAAGGAAGGGTGCCTTGCTTGTCCTTCTGGAATTGGTCTTGGGACAGGGCCCTCTGATGAGTCACCATGGTGGGAGTGGCCCCTTCACACTTCCTTTGTGTCCTGTGTGCTCCAGGTCCCCTCAGATGGGGCTCTGGCAGAGTGCAGGCTTCCTGCTTCTCTGTCCTCTGAGACTGTGGCCTGCCCCAGGTCAGCTCACCAGGGCTTTAGGAAAGAAATGCTTCCCCTTGGGCACGATCGCCTTGCTTTTGGGGTTACTCCTCTGACTCCCATCCAGGGCTGCCCCAAAGCTGCTCATCCATCCCATCGCATCCCCTCCCATCCAGGTCTCCGGAGTAGGCCCATAGCCCAGCTCCTTCTGCCGCTGACAAAAGAATTGAGAAGTTTCTCATTAAGCCTCGAAGGTCTCACCTCACCCCTGGGCCCTGCAGGGTTCTCAGCCCCACCCTCCCCGATGCCACCAGATTCCAGCTCTAGCATTCTAGGCCTGGACAGATGCCTCCCCTGACCAAATATGAGCTGATGCTAAGAAACAAAGGAATGTATTTTCCTTCTTTTCCTTTTTTTTTTTTTTTTGAGGAGGATTAGCTCTGAGCTAACATCTGCCAATCCTCTTTTTGCTGAGGAAGACTGACCCTGAGCTAACATCCATGCCCATCTTCTTCTATTTTATATGTGGGATGCCTGCCACAGCACGGCTTGATAAGCAGTGTGTAGGTCCGCACCGGGGATCTGAACCAGTAAACCCCCAGCCGCTGAAGTGGAATGTGTGAACTTAACTGCTGTGCCACCGGGCCGGCCCCACAGGAATGCATGTCTCACAGGAGCAGAATGGGTGGGGGGCAGGCCGGGAGGTCAAAAGTTTGGGCTCTGGAACCCATGCTGCCTGCTTTGGGCCTCAGTCTCCCGTCGGGGAGCTGGTCTGGCCCTGGCTCACCCCTAGGTCCTTCCCAGGACTGAGGGTAGTTGGTCAGAGGATCTGTGCAAGCTGATGGTGACCACTGGGGGGCAGTATGGGCCCACACTGGCCCATGAGAACCGGGTGGGGCGGTGGGTGAGGGGTGGGAGGTGGAGAGGAGATGGGAAATTGGGGAAATTGGAGGGCCAGGATTTAGGAGTTTATTTAGGCTCCTCCTTCCCCACTTGGGAAGTGGACATGGGCAAATTCCCACTGCAGGAATGGGACTGAGGGCTCTGCCCCTCCTCAGGGCTGCTGAGAGGGGGTCTGGTTACCATGCCAACAGTGGGGATGCAACTGTCCCCCATCTTCCTTCCCTCTATGCTTAGTTTTCTACTTTCCCCACCCCTGCCCCTGAGTTCCTGCCTTTCTCCTCGTCCTCTCCCCTCCCTCACTCCATCCTGAACAAGTTACTGTCCTGCTCAGGGCCCCATGCTGGCTCCCAGCCTCACTTGGTTGGGGGCCAGCTCCGTAGCCTGGTAGTTGGTCCTCCTGGGGGCTGGCACCTGCCCCCAGAAACCCCACCTCCAGCCACAGCCAGCCCACCCTGTCTCCTACCCACTGAGCCTTTCTTCTGTCTGGCACGCCCTTTCCCTCCGAATTCGGGGTCCTGATGCTTCTGTCTTCCCCACTGACATGTCCACAGACATACCCCTTGGACACCAGAACTACCATGTTTGGAAATTCTTGGGGCGCTCACATCAAGGCTGACTCATGAGGCAGACAAGAGTTGCCAATAATTGGCCTTGCTCCTCCTCCCCCCTCTCTCTGTGCCCTGCCTGGCTCTGGGAAGGAGTCCCTGGAGTAGGAGTATGGAGCAGGGCAGGACCGTCACAAACCCCCTCCCATCATGGCTTCTTTTGGTCCTTGGTCCCTGCAGGGGGCGCTAGCTTCTGTCCACATCTCGCAGGGCACCACTCACCTGTGCCGTCTCTTCCTCCGGGACCCAGAATCAGACCTGTAGGGTCATAAAAGGGTTCTCTTGAGCCCACCTGGGGTGGCCTGGGGGCACGGATGTGCAGAGCCCTGGTCCAGAGCCCCACAGGAGTGAGAGGAAGCCCCAGGGGAGGGAGGGTACCTGTCTCTGCGGTGCTTCCTCACGCTTTTCTTCTTCTTGCGCAGAGGTGAGGCGCTCCCACAGCTGCGGACACAGAAGCTGGGCTCTAGTGATCTGGGGCCCCCGAGAGGGAGGGGCAGCGGGAAATGGCTGGGGAAGCCTGCGTGCCTGGGGCATCGAAGCTGGAAAGGGGATTCCAGGCCATGAAGCCAACTGCCCATTGTACAGAGGGAACCAAGGCCCCAGGGATGGGCAAGGTGCCTAAGGGGATCTTTCAGACGCCTTGGCATTTAAGCAAAGACTGTTTCAAACCCAAAAGTTAGAGGCTCCAAGGGTGGGATTTCTGGCCTCTGTGGGGAAAAGCTGGCACGTTAGCGGTGTCCAGGGTCCAGACCTTGAGGTGGCAGGCCTCCTGCCCTCTGGGGGATGGCCTTGGAGTCTCTCCCACCCGCAGATGTGCCCCCAGCCCCACCAGGTCCCTGCCCGCCTTCATCACTGACCTGCACTCTGAGTCTAGTCTCCTCTTTTTGCTGAGGGCCAGGGGAGAAAGGACAGACAGACAGTTGGACGGGGTTAGTTGGGGCCCCAGACATTCACCAGGGTCTCACTCAGGGAAGGGGAAGAGGGACGGAAAGATGGAGAACCACAGCTGAGACCCAGCCAAACCCCTCCTCCCCAGGCCACTCCCACTCGAGGTGGTGGGTGCCCCACAGATGGTGAGGTGGTGCAGGGGGACTCCTAGCAGGTGGGGTAACACAGGGGCCACATCAGTGTGTCCAGTTCTGGGGCGGATGAGTGTCAATGGGGGGCCTCAATGTGGGGAGGGGGCTTGAGGAAGGGGAGGGGCTGAGTGAGGGGGGAGGAGTGAGGTTGAGTTCTTTTAGGGGAAGGGCACTTCGTGGGGGGCAGCACAGTGAGGGGGACGGATTCAATCAGGGCAGAGCGGCTCAGCGAGGGGCGGAGCCCAGGAATGCCTGAAGAGGGGTGGGCACCTGGGGGCCCCACCGCGCCCCTCCCGCGGCCTCCCGCCGGGTAGGAGGCGCTCACCGGCTTCTCCGGTGGCCGCCTTTCTTTTTCTTCTTCTTCTTTGGAGGCGGCGACACCGAGCTGCTGGACCAGTGCTTGGTCCTGGGTGAAAAGCGCGGGGAGCGGCGGTGAAGTGGGAGGGGCGGCACTGTCCCCAAGGCCCCCCCCCCTCCAACCGCGGGGGGCGCTGACCTGTACCCCCGGTGCCCGCGGTAGCAGGCGGCCGGGCAGTCGCAGTCCACCGGGCCGTCGTCCTCGTCCAAGGGCGCGTACTCCAGGCCCGGCTCGGCGCCCTCGGTCAGCCGCGGGGTCTCCACCACGCTGCCGGCGACAGGGCGGCTCACCACCTGTCCCGGCGGCCCGCCCTCCCCGCCGCCCTTTCCCAGCGCGGCGCCCACAGGTCGAGCGGGGCGGGGAGGGGCTGGCGGCGGCTGGGTCTGCGCCGCGACCCCTCCAGGCTCAGGCGGGGATTTGGGGAACCCAATGGGGAGCCTCTCTTCCAGGTCCCCCAGACTCAACGGCGCCGCATTTTACAAAAGAGAAAAAAGAGCGCCGGCCCTCGCTCCTCACTTGGCCCTCACCCCTTCTAAGTTCTCACCCTTCCAGGGAGCCTCCTCCTCCTTAGCGAGGCCCCTCCCTTCACTGAGTCCCCTCCCGGCACTGATTCTTTGTCCCTCCGTCCTAGTCATTGCGCTCCACTCCCCCTCCCCAGCCCCCTTGCCCTCACTGAGCCCCCCTCTCTGAAAGGTGTCTTTCCTTAACCCAGCTGTCCTAGTCCCTGAGCCCCCTGCCCCAGGACATCTCTGAAATATTCATAGCCTTCCTCCTCTCCTCCTTGCAGCCTCCAGAGCTGCTCCTGTCCCGCGGCCCCGCTGTCATGGCCCCGCTGTCATCAATCACTGCCGGGTGGCGGTGTCTCGGGCCTCAGCCCTCTGTCGCCTCCGCTGCGCCCCATCCATCTTGCAGAGCTCTTCCCCTGGCTCAGCAGGGACCGCCACGTCCTGTCCCCACATCCGGCTGGCTCAGGAGCCCCCAGCCATCTCTGCCACAGATGTTTGCTCCCTGCTGGCACTTTGCGGAGTGGTGCTTGTTTCCTAAAAGTGCCTGGGCTTCAGGCAGGAGCTTGAGCTTTGAAGCTGCACATGTGCCCTCATCATGCACTGTCCCTGAGTCACTGTGTGACCTGCTGCCTGCCATGCCCCTCTCTGAGCCTCTTCTCCGAGATGAGAGTGAGGACTGTGTTATAGGGCTGGGGGAGAATTCGCTGAGGTAACAGCGCTGTGCAATTTCTTTTTTTTATTGCACAAGCCCAGAAGTGACCCGCAAAGGCCTAGCTCCAGGGTAACGGCTCCAGGGTGGTGCCCCCCACCCCCATCTTCCATTTTTCATTCCATCTGGCTCACACGGTGCCCCTCCCAGATGGAGCCTCAGCCCTGGTTTCAGCAGAACTGCCCTCGCTGCTGGGTGCTGTTCACCTGGCTGGCGCTTTCCCGGCCCAGAGCCAGGGAGGCCGGGGCGTGGGCGGCGGAGCAGTAAGGATGGGACATGAGCTTTGCAGTCACACAGACAGGTCTGAGTCCAGGCATGACCATGCTCCCTGGTCCTTATCTATCCACGGAGGAAAAGAATATCCTAGCTTTGAGGCCAGGATTAAGGAAGCGTCTGTCTATGAAGCTCCTGACAGGAGGCCTGGCCTGGGACTGTTGTCCCACACATGGTTGCCATCCTTAGACAGAGGGACCTCTGTCAGACTCTCACACACCAACACCTTCTCTTCCTGGGAGAAAGGTGGTTGTGACCCATGAAAGGGAGACGGAGCAAGAAAGGCAGACCACAGCTACAAGGTGACAGTTGTCAGGGACAGATTTCCAGCAGAGACCCACTAATCGGCTCTTTGAAGACTGATTTTGTATTTAAAACAAAAGAGAATGTCCCCCGAATCTGACACGACTAGCCAGCCTTGAGGCCAATCTCAAGAACGCCATTCAATTCTCAGATGCCAGCCTGGCCCTGGCAGCTGGAAGTCGCACAGGTGGCAGGAAGGTTTTTCTGGTGTGATGGAGGCGAGGCTCCTGTCATTCTCCTTGCCCCCAAAGAGCCAAACTCCCCCACATCCCTTCCTTCAAATCTCTCTGCTCTTCCCCACGCTCCTCTTCCTGGAGCCTCCTGCCTCCTGTCTCTGAAATCTCCAACTCCCCGGCCTGTCCAGCCCCCCACCCTCCCCGGGCCGTCACCCCCCACACAGCCCTCAGCCACACAAATGCCTGACACATAAAACACAGTCTTTAGCAAAACTTAAGGGTCCCTCCAACATTGTGTGGGTGAGCCAGTGGGTGGAAGGAGCTTCCGTTTATCCTGACACAGAAATGATGGAGGTTATTTACAACATAAAATAGCTTTGTTTGGGCTCCGCCTTCTGCAGGAATCCTTTCTTGCCTCCTAACGACAGAGCTCCCCCTCTGCCCCACCCTCCCTCGCTGAGCATCTGGCCTCTGTCACTGTCCAATCCCTTCTGGGAGGTTTACTTGGGATCTTGTCTGCGGGGAGCATTGAAAGACAGGCATAGGGCTCGAGGATCAGGCTCAAGGAGTGGCACAAGGCCTCAGAACCTTCTGGTAAGGCTTGGCCTGGGAGTTCCAGTGGTATAAATGGGCCTAGGGTTAGGGTTAGGGTCTCTTGCTGGTTGTGTGCATAACGGTACCACTACATCTGCTTCGCAGGCTGTCCCAGGGCCAGAACCCTGGGTTCTCCTATCCTGCCCTTCCTGGCTGGTAAGACCACTAACACTAAGGTCCTCTAATGTCTAAATACTCTCCACAGTTGACAAATCCCATTCAGAGTCACTTCCTGACTTAGAGAAATTGCACCCCCCCCCCATTTTACAGATGAGGAAACTGAGGCCCAGAGAGGGAAAAGAACATCCCTTATGGTTTTAGGACCTTTGAGGAAAAGATGTAAGTTCAGCAATGCGGTTGGCCTTGAAAATTCCTCTGCAAACAGGCCAGCCCTTGAATCAGCTGGGCTTCCCCGCTGTGGGTGTTAGCTCGGCCACCCCTCCCTGCTTTGTAGACAAGGTGAGGCTGTGTGCACTGAAGACTAGGTTTGTTCAATATCTCCTGCTCTTAAGTTTATATCTGTGATGTAGTTTACTCCTCGTCACGTCTGTGGAATAGGCAGGGGAGGCACGACTCCTCTGTGACAGAAGAAACTGAGCCACACAGAGCTGACCAAGGCAGGCCCCAACAGAGTGCACTACAGAGGGACCAAGAACGTCTGGGACACGTGTTGGAGCGGCCACCATGGGCAGAACTCCGACGTGGGTGAAGACCGCCCATCACGTGCTCTTCTTCATGCCCGTGGCTTTGCTAATTAACGGGCTCTGTTTCCCATTAGCCAGGAGCCTAATGGCCAATTGACAGATGAATGAGTCCAGACAGAGGAAGGGCAGGACGCCAGGGACAGGGCTGCCCTCTCTGCTCATCACTCAGCCCTCATGCCAGACCTACCAAGGGTCGGCTGGGGTGGGGGTGGGGTGGTGGCAGGAACAGGGATGCGTCAGGCCTGGGGCCTCTGTCCTAGCTCCTCATGGTGCAGGGTAAAAATATGGCACGGTATGTATGACAATAATAACTAACGCAGGTCTGGGCACTTTCTAAGCACTTTATGTATATTTATCTCATTTAATCGTTTAATGCTCAGAACAAGCCTCTGACATGGGTACTATCATTAATAGTCCCATCTTATACATAAAATAATGAGACATAGAGAGGTCACACTAAGGATAAAATTAGATGCATAGAAAAAAAAAGACTGGAATTTGCTCACTGTGTTAGGAAGTAACTTATGAATATTGTTTTACATGAACCCTCTCTCCCAAACATTGTGTTATATTATGTAACTATGAAAATAATCATTCTTAAAAGTTGTCTGTTAAAGTGGAAAAAAAAAAAGAGAGAACATGGGGCTGGCCCTGTGGCCAAGTGGTTAAGTTCCTGCACTCCGCTGTGGCAGCCCAGGGTTTCGCCGGTTCGGATCCTGGGCACGGACATGGCACCACTCATCAAGCCATGCTGAGGTGGCATCCCACATGCCACAACTAGAAGGACCCACAACTAAAAATATACAACCATGTACCGGGGGGCTTTGGGGATAAAAAGGAAAAAATAAAATCTTTTTTTTTAAAAAAAGAACAGATAGCAGCCACAAGTAAAGAAAACATTGTATATATGCCAAAGAGGAGAAGATTTTACTTTTGTCCTGGAATATGGGTAAAGTGATTTTTAGAGGCAGCCTTGGATGATGGGGTGTATTTGGATCTGCGCAGAAGGGACTAGGGTGTTTCAGGCTGAGGGCCAGTCTGAGCAAAGGTGTGGAAATGAGAATGTGCAGGGCATAGCTGGGAACTGCCAGTGGGTCGGGGTGGCTGCTGTGTGATGCTGGAAGTGAGAGACCAGGCTGGATCTAGAGAGCCTGGAATGCCATCCGGGGAGTCCAGACTTGATTGTATGGATGGTGGGGAACCTCAGGGGGTTTCGGGGGCAAAATAAGACTCTCTACATCAGTCAGTTTCCAAGGACAAAAGCGTGTCTTCTCTCAGTGTCTCTGGGACCTCACTCCTGCTCACTATCACCTCTCCTCCAGATCAGAGTACCAGCTGCCCCACTGTTCTGCAGTTTCACTCATCAGATCCACTTTCCAAAGGGGAAAGTCCCCATCACCTGTCTGACCACATCACACCTCTTGAAAACTTTCCACTGGCTCCTGCCATCTTTGGGATCACATCCAGACACTACAGCAATATGATGTTCTAGTAACCAGGATGGAGGGCAGACTGGAGAGGACTCTGTCATTCAAAATAGCTGATTAACTAAAGGAAAGATGATGCCTGGGGACAAAAAGCCCTGGGAGTGGCCCTGCTTCTGTTGAGACTCTTTCCTGAGTGGGAGGTGTCATGGCTCTTATAGTACATGGAGGGTTAAAATCAGACAACCCCCACCCCCTCCTCCCATGGTGGAGCCATTCAGCTGGCTCTGGTCCTGTCATCTCATTCTAAGAGGGCATTGAATTTCTCCATGTCTCAAAATGCCATTCTATGAGGGGGGTGGGTTTCAGCGCTAAGAAGCCAGAGGCGTGAGCACAGGGGCTGCCCAGTGGTCAGAGGGCTTCAGAGACTCCCAAGAGAACCCTACAGTTGGCAGAGAGGGTGGAGGCAGCCAGGCAGAGGAGTAAGTGAAGATCAGTTTAGCACCATTGCCAGGCAAGTGATCATGAGGATGATGGTTGTTGTGGACTGAATGTTTGTGTTCCCTCCCCGGATTCATATGTTAAAACTTTAATCCCAATGTGATGCCTTTGGAGGTGGGGCCTTTGGGAGGTAATCAGGTCATGCGGTGGAGCCCTCATGAATGGAACTAGTGCCCTTATAAGAAGAGATGTGAGAGCTCACTAGCTTTCCCTCATGTGAGGTTACAAGAGGGTAGTCGTCTGCAACCTGGGAGAGGGCTCTCACCAGAGTCCGACCATGCTGGCACCAGGATCCTGGATTTCCAGCCTCCAGAACTGTGAGAAAGAGATTTCTGTTGTTGATAAGTCACCCAGTCTATGGCACTTTGTTATAGCAGCCCAAGCTGACTGAGATGGTGGTGGTGCTCATTCAGTAGCGATGTATGTCTGCTGTGCGAGCCACTGTTCCTCACGCTTACATTCACTGCCACATTTAATTTCCTCAACAATCCTGTGAGATAGGTGCTGACATCTCCACTTTATAAATGAAGGAGTGGAGGCCCAGAGAAGTCAAGGACCTGCCCAAGTCACACTGCTGGGGTGTGGTGGAGCTGGGATCCAGAGCCCAGGGGTTAACGTTGAACTTAGAGGTTTAGACACGTGGGATGTCTGATGCCAGAGCCCACACCATCCCTCCACTACCCGACACTCTGAGCTAAGAAGTGAAGACCCAGTCAGACGCCAGGTCGACCGGAAGGCACACAACCAGCTGTCGCCAGCCCTCGGTCACCTCTCCGCCTTGGGCCTTGGGTTCAGCACCACAAACAGCTCCTCTTAGCCGGGGAGCAATCCAGGCTGCCTCAGCCTCCTTAGCTTGCCGCGCTGTTGAGAGTGGTATTTTCACATTATTTTAGGCTGCCTGAGCTAGAAGAAGCCTCTGATCCAACCCCTCCCCTGTGTAAAGGAGGAAACTGAGGCTTCAGGGAAAATTAGGCAAGCTGCACTGTTCTAGGCACCAGAAATACGGCAGTAAACAAAAGTGTTACAGATCTTGCCTTCAAGGAGCTAACATTCTAGTGGGACCCCAGGATTCCGCCAGGTCTATAGTGCCCCTGCCTCCAGACTGGCCGCCGAGTCTTCCAGACACTGCCTCTTCTAAGGAACTCTTCCTGACTGACCACTCTAGCCTCTCTTTTTCTCTCTCTTCCCCTACTGAACATGGGCAGGGCCTGAAGGATAAACAGTTCAAGTGACTGTGTTGTTTTTTCTTGTTGAGAGCTGCCAGTAATTCCTGGTTTCAGGTTGGAGGTTTGTGGTTCCACCCAGAGAACAGGGGACATGTCTTTCTCTCCTCCTCCCCCTCATAGCACCAGCACAGGGTTAGCACAGGGCACAAACCCTCAAGGACTTTTCTTATGATGATGGACACTGCAACCTCTCCATGGCATATTTCCCAGGGTGTTCTGGTTCTTAAATGCATCATTCATTCATTCAAGGAAAGAGAAGATCATTCAAGATCAAGAGAAGACTACCGGAAAAGACTCGAGAGTCATTCACTAAGAGGAGAGAGTTCCAGCAGGGGAATGGACGAGATCCTCCAGGGAGAAGAGGGGAGGCAAATGTGAGGAAGAGACTTGAGGACACGAGAACCCTGGAGGAACCAACATCTGGGAAGTGGACAGGAATGAGGGAGAGAGCAGAAGCCATCAGAGGGGCGGGAAGAAACTCTGAGAAGTGCATCTTGGAAGCCAGGAGGAAAAGCAGGTTTCCGATGGTGGCATGTACCAGAAAGAGGGCAGGCCTGCAGAGAAGCACGGGGCATGCAAAGTAGGACTCTGGCGGCCATGGGAGAACAGGTCACGGGAGTCGTGGGAGCGGAAGTCAGATCTCCATGGCTTGAGGAAGTGGAGACAATGCGTGCCACACACTCTACAGAAATTTGCTTGATAAAGGAGAGGAAACTGTGGCCTGGGAGCCAGAGGGGAAAGCAGAGTTGAGGAAGGACAGGAATTAGATGAAGAGGAAGGAGCCTGGGAGAGTGAAAAATGGCAGGCTTGAGCTGGAGTGGGTGGTTCTCGCTGGAAGGGCCCGGAGAAGGGGCAGGTAGAGTCCAGAGGATGGAAGAGGAAAGGGCGGCTGATTTTCCAGAGGAGCTCTGGGGAGGTTTGGTCAGACAGCCAGGACCTCCTGGGTTTGGAGGTGGTGCCGGCAGCAGCGGGAGGATCTGGTTGTCGGAGGTTTGAGAAGGAATAGAGGGGCTGGCCCTGCTCTTGGGGGAACCAGCTGGGCATCACTGAGGGGGAAGGTGCAGGAGTTGCTGAGGAATGCTGTGAGTTCTGGAAGGCTGCAGAGAAGGAGGTGATGGTGGCATCAGCTCTTCCCACCAGGGGGGAGGAGAGAGCAGGCCAGCTGAGCCTGGCTCCCCCAGATCACCCATGAGGCCCCCACACAGCTGGGGCTGCCCTGACTCTGCTTTTGCTCCAACCAGAGCCAGAGGGGAGGTTTAAGTGGGGTAGGGTGGGACTCCCCCACCCTTGGAGCCCCCAGCAGTCCAGACGGTCTGCAGAAAATGCTTCCCTGCTGCCCATCAAGGGCCGTCTTCTCCTGCGATGCTGTTTGCCTTAAGACAGCGGCAACAGGAAATCTCTCCAAAGGCGCTGTCTTCATTTTATTTTTGTGCGAGTAAAGGTGACAGGGATTTAGGGCCTCAGCAAGATGCCCGCTCCCCAGACTAGTCCTACTCCGGAGGAAATGACCCGCAATCACCGTAACCTCTCACCCAGCCTCAGTTTCACTTCCAGCTGGAGAAACACGGGATGCCAGAACTGGGCAGGGAAGCAGGCTTAGCAAGGGAAAGGCCCATCTGAGTGGATTCGACAAGGCTCCCTGGGCGCACACTGCCTGCCATCCAGCCAGGCCCGGACGCTCGCACTGACAGGCTGCCCCGCCCTCCCACAGCAGCCTGCTCCACTGTGTGTGGTTTTCAGCAGTTCCCAGTTCTCCTCACTCTGAGACCAAGTCCGTCTCCAGATGACTTCCCTGTCTGATCCAAAGCCCACCGGGGGGGCCACAGCACACGTGCGCTTCCTGTCCGAGGACAGGGCCCAGATGGGACCCTCACAGAGCCCTGCCATCTTTGCCTGACAAGCCTTTGGCCAAGTTACCAATGGCATTTGGTGTGTTGGCTCTTCCTTTCCAGAGTATGTGCTTCCCCTGGAGCCCATTTTACAGGTGGTAATGATGGGGGCAGAGGGACTAGCCTGGGGTCATACTGTCAGCCTGTGACAATGCTGGGGTCAGAACAATTCTGAGTTTCCTGGTTTTCACCTCAGGATTCCCTGAGCTGAGATCTGGGCTGCCTCCCCTGCTGCTGGGACATAGATAGAACATGGGGTGGCAGGGAGTTGGGGTCCTTCAGTGATGCCCGGGCACCCAGTGGCCCCTGCCTTGTGCCTGAGCCAGGCCAGAGCTTCTGTGGACAGGGCCCATGCCCTCTCCTCCTCTTCCTTGTGCCCTCCAGCCCGAAGAGGGAGCACTTGAAAAGGCCCCTCTGGCACTCTGCTGCTGCCTGAGCCTGCACCCTCTCCCTCCCCTGCCCCTACAAAGGTGAGCACTCACATGTGGCCCCCAGGCCGGTCCTCCCTGGTGAGCATTCCTTCCTTCTCCATCAGCATCTGCCGGAAAGTCCTGACCTTCTGCCGGGTCTCCTCCTCTGAGTACCTGTGGGGGCACAGGGAAGGTGAGGGCTGCTCTCTTGCCTGTGGTTCCCTCTCTGCCTGTCGCCCTCCCGAGGGCACTTTCCAGCTTGCAATGACCTGTCCACAGTTACACCACCGAGCAAGGCTCTCAGCACTGGGGATGCTCAAGACCTACCCATTTTGCACCAAACCAGCCAACCAACCAACTACACAAACAAATGAACAACCAGTCAAACAAACAAATAACCTTTTTCTTTTTAGGAAGAGTTCCCAGAGGTGGGGAAACCTACGAGGGGAGGCTGTGCCCTTCCTCCTGGCCCTCCTCCACCCTCAGGCCGGCCTCTCTCCCACATCCAGGCTGCAGTCACTCTCTGGAGACATTTTAGGGCAGAAGTGGGAATCTTCTGCCCTCCTGGCCTCAGGCACATCTGTTCCCCAATAGCCTTGGGACGTCCTCAGAGTATCCCCACCTCTGCAAGGTCAAGGCTGCCCAGTGGTTGCCCAGGATCATACATAGATCCATTGCCTCCTGGTTTGTGTGTGTGGTGGGGCGGGGTGGGTGGATGAAGTCTGGGCCTTGAGTGGAAGCTCCTGATTTCTCTCCTCCCCTCTACTTCCCTCCCTGAGCCTGGTCTGGCTCCTCATCCTTGCTCCCACACCCTGGGGTCAATTGTCCTTCTCTCTCACTGCACGACTGTGAGAGCTGCTGCCCAGGCCTCCCAGCTCCTCTGGCATTTCCCCTCCAGCCTGTGTCCATGCTGCCACCCTGGGTGGGGGGCGGTGTGCGGGGAGGTCTATGCTTGTCCAGCCCCTTGTCCTGTGCCTGGCATGCAGCAGGTGTCCAGTGTCTGACACCGAATGGATCTTAGGCTCCTAGACCCCCTCTTTCCCCTTCCTGGGCTGCAGGTCGGTCATTCTCCTCTACAGAACACATGGTGGCAAAATGGGAACGGGGGTCCCATCATGTCTCTGTCATCCGCTCACCATCCACTCTCTGTCCACACAGCAGCCCAGCCCTCCCCACTCAGCCTGTCCATGAAAATGGTATGTTGTTCCCTCTCAGGGGCCCCATCTCTTGTCTCCCTCCTTTGCGCCTCCCTCATTCCCTCCCCTCCTTCAGCAAGCACTTGCGGATTGACTCAGCCTTTTTGGAGAGCAATTTGGCAATTCTTTTCAAAAGCCTTAAAAAAATCAACACATCCTTTGACTCAGAAATTAACTTCCAGGTTTACCCAGTGGAAATAATCATGGCTGAGCACAAAGATATGACTCACTGCATGTTTACAGCAGGACGGATGCCCCTGACCAGGTGAGGTGCGAACGTGTGTGTTTCCATAGCAACCTGTCCCTCCTGGATCCTGGCAGGTGGTTCATGTGCTAGTCAGTATCTGTTGGCTCCTGTGTATCCTGCGCTGGCCTGGGAGTTCCCTGAAGGCAGGGACCTTATCTGTCTGGATGGCCATTGTGTCCCCAGCGTCTGGCACCTTGCCTGCCACATGTGGCATCCAACATTTTTTGACAAATAAGTGACTGGTGATGGAGGGGCAACGAAGAGTTTGAAGGTTGGATTTTCATTTTGGAAAGGTGGGTCTGGTGGCCGCGTGGCTGGAGGAGAGGGACCTGGAGGCAGAGAGGCTGGCATTGGGCTACTGCAGGGGTTCCCGCAGAGATGGTGAAGTCAGAACTAGGACTGGTTGAATATTTCATGGGGTTAGATGAGGAGCACTCCCTGCTCCTTAACCAGGTGTCCCCTGACCCCCCACTAAGGTCTGTCCCTTTGCAGGTTCAGGCACCGTGTGGCCCACCATAGGGAGGATTGAAACTTGCCCGGCAGGGGGAGGGGCTCATCTCTTCCAACCCCCCACCCTCACCACAGGGGTGGGTATGTGTGTGGCTCAGGCCATGCTGTGCTGACACCTCTAACCCAGTGTCACCAAGCTCTGTGTCTTGGCTCATAAGTGTCCGCCTCAGGCCCTATTTAGCCTCAGGCTCAGGCATTTGGCCAGAGGTCCCTTGATCTTGCTTGTTAGGCAGTGCAGAGCCCTCGGTCAGCTGCGCTGGCCTGGTGCCCAGGAAGAAGGGGTGATGGCCCCTTTCTGAGCAGTGGAGGCACAGAGGAACTGCTCTCATCTCACTTTCTCCCCAGGAGACCAGCTTGTTATTGACATCAGCACAAACAGCACAGGCCCTTCAAGACTGCCCAGCCCCTGACTCCTAGACCCCTGGGAGGGAGACATAGGCTGGCTGGGTCATTGGCATGGGGCCCTGGGCCTGGTGGGGTTGGGGAGGAGACGGCCCAAGACCAAGACTGGGCCAGATCTCCAGATGGGTGGAAGGGCTTCAGGCCAGGCTCCAAGCCCCCATGCCTGGAGTCTTATGGAGCATGAGAGGCTGGGAGGGGAGAGTAAAGCTCAGTTTCATGAAGACCTGGAGCAGGACATGTGCAGGAACTTACGTCTCATCCCAGAGCCGGCAGCTCTAAGGCAAGTTGACTAACTCCAGCATCTGCCATTGGGGGCTGGAGATGCTGGGGTGTACGGTCTCAGAGGCTTGGGGAGGACCCCTCTATGCCCCAGGGCATCTTGCTGGGAGAAAATTGGGACCTAGGGATGACATCTGGTTATTGGGCATAGCAGTCTCAAGTGCGACCACCACCTATGAGTCTCCCCTCCCCTCATATCTCTTGAGGTCAAGCCTCAGCTGAGGTCACATGGGACAGTGATTGTGGGGAGAGGCAGCAGAGCCCAGCAGTTCTGTGTTTGAATCCTGGCACCCCCACATTCCAGCTCTGTGACCTTGGACGAGTCCATACACTTCTCTCAGCCTTAGCCTCTACATCTGTGAAATGGGCTAGTAACCTGCCTTGCACGGTTGTCATAAGGGTTAAGGGAGATGATGCATATAAAGCACTTTGCACATGCCTGGCATACAGTAGGTGCTCAATAAATGGTATTGATGGAGGATTACTTGTCCCAGAGCAGTGGGGACAGAGGATCTAGGCATCCCAGGCTTCCTGCCTTTTTCCACCCCAGATCCCCGCCAGGTGAACGTGGTCCCAGGCCGAGAGTCACCTGCGCCCCTTCTCTCTGCTTTCCCAGGAGGCGAAGTCTGAGACAGAGATGGAGGCTGTAGTGATGGAGGTGGCAGTGCCTGCCAGCTGAAGACCAGGGAGGAGCCTGGCTGGCCAAAAGTCGAGGCCTTGGACGGGAGAGGGGGATAGGGAGGGCAGTGATGTCTGTCTCCGCGCCCCAGACTCCTGGCTCAGATGCTCACCCAGCCAGTCTGGCTCCCTCCTCCCCACTCCGCTCTGTGGGAAGGACGTGCCAAATTCCTTGTTGCTTTGCGGACTTCCTGGCTTGCCCTCTGGGGCTGGGGAAGGGGGAGGCTGCATTTTAAAAGAGGTCCCCAGAGTGGAAAATGTTTAATTCTGCCTGTCTTTGCCCGGACCCAGCACTTCCTAGCTAATTGCTTCCTTGGTTGTTAATTTGAACTTCACCGCAGCTCTGAGCGGGGCGGGGTGGCCTTCCTCTTCCTATTTATTTTACAGGTGAGGAGACGGAGCAGGGAGAGGCTCAGAGCTGCAAGCCCAGCCGTCCCAGAGCCGGGGTGGGAGCTGTCCAGCATCGCGCCCGGCCGGCTGGGGCCTCCGTCCCTGCCCCCACCGTGATTGCCGGCTACACGCAGAGGCTGCCCGGGAAGGTGACTCCAAATGCAGCATCAATCAGCAGTGAATTAGCCGGCCATCCATCAATATTAAGGGAGGGATTGCTTTTTAATGGGGCCAAAGAATGTGTGTTCCTGTGACTAGTGGGAATATTTGTCAAATGCCTCAGAACCTGGTAAATAAATGTGAATGAACCAGTGTTTCTAGAAATGGATATTAATGACTGGATTTTAGAATAGGGCAAGGGTCCCTTGTGTTTGTGGAGCACTTTCTGGGGACTGGCTGGGGGCGGGGGAGCCCTGTATGTGCCTTAGTCCACAGGACTCAGAACAACTCTCTACTTTATAGGCGAGTAACTGTGGCTTGCCCAAGGTCCCAGGCCAGGGCTGGAAGCCTGGATTGTTGGGTTTCAGAGTGGCTGTACCTCCACTGATCAGTCTGCTGCTAAGGGGTAGGGAGGGGAGGGGGATGATAATTTGTGGGGATTCCAGCCTGAGGACCACCTCCAGCCAGGGCTTGGGTGGGGAAGGGGCCCTGAGTGAACATCTGGAGACCTAGTGGGGCCTTCCCAGAGGCATGGGTCCTTGATGCCGGGGGACTGACACCAAGGACATGGCCATATGCCATCTCCCTCTGCTTGTGGCTGCCCTCATCTGATAATGATCCCCCTGGGAGCAGTGAGGGGCTTCTGGAGGAGGAGGAGATTCAGCCAGGGGGAGGAGGCTTGAGGAGGGAGAGAGGTGCCGTGAGGGAGGGGCCTTAGAGCTTCCCAGAAACCATGGGGCTCTGCAAGGGGGAGGGCTTTCAGAAGGAAGGTTCCTGTGAGGAGGAGAGGGCTCAGTGAGGGGAAGGGGGCTCAGGAAGGGGTGGGGCTCCATCAGGGGAAGGGGGCAGTTTCTGAGAACAAAGCACAGAAGGCTGGCCCTCTTCTCTCCCAGTTATCCCTCCTGTCCCCCAACCACGCCCACCTGCCCACACTCCCTTCACTCCTGGAGTCGCCCAACTCATCAGGATTTGCAGGTATCATTACGGTCTGGGGTTCTCTCTGCAGGAGGACACTCCCCTCTCAGCCCCTACTCAACTCTGCCCCTGGGGATCTCATTTCCTCTGCCCACTTCCACAGCTCATCAAACCTGTTCTCACCACCAGCTGGAGGCCTCCTTTCATCTATCTTCAGCAGCCTTCCATCCATCCATCCTTCTCTGCAGGGACCTCCCCATCCCTACCTGGTCCCCAGCTGGAGGTGAACACCAAGTCCCTGTGCCTTAGTCTTTTTCTTACAAGTGGCCCTGCCTGGCAACCCGTTGGGGGCCCTGGATCCAGGCCTAGCCTTGGCCCTGCCTTCCTGATGGCCTTCAGCAGGTGACTGTCTCTGTCGCGGCCTCAGTGTCTTCCCAGGCTCCACAGGGACTGTGAGCCATGTCTTGGCTGCTTCCTGGGAAGCCCAGGAGGCCTGGAGGGACTGACAAAGGTGCAGCTTGGAAGGACCGCTGTGCACAGGCTGTCTGCCATGATGTGGCTCCAGGCCCCACTGCTCTGGGCATTTCTGATTTCTCAGCTCACTGACAGGGCCAGTCTGATGAGCCAGACCTGCTCCCCACTTTGACTCTCTTAACAGCCAGCCCGCTGGTTTCAGAGTACTCAGGGTAGATGCAAGAAGGAGCCTTGGGACCACCAGCTTTCCTTGGAGCTGCACAAATGGGAAGCCTTTGTTCTTCGTTTCTTTGCCTCCAGCTCCATGTGTGAGAGCTGTCCTGTCTCCTCTGGACTTTCAGGGGAGGTCCCTAAATCCTTACTGACTGAGCAAGACACAACCTTCTCAGCCTGATGAACTCCTACTCACCCTTCAAAGCCCACTCAAATGTCTTCTCTCAGAATCTCTCCTCTGAGCTCCTGAAGCACTTGGCCCTCCCCTGTCCTGTCCTACAACCACGATTCTGATCTGTCTTATGGCGGAGTTGGTCCTTAACATACTCGTTTTCCTTCTGAGATGGGGAGGGAGCAGGGGAGCGGGGGCCGTCTTTGAGGAAGTGACTCCAGTCCGGCTCTGGGGCCCAGCATTGCCCAGCACAGTGTCTGGCAGACTTGTGTGCCTCTCTGGCTGGTTCTGAACTAGACAGAGTGAACCTAAGCTCGTGGGTGTGGCTGCCGGCTGGGAGTTCTCTGCTGAAACCACACGCGGCCCTCCCACAGAGCAGGGAGCCACTGTGCTTTCCTGCCTGGCTGCGGCACCTGCTTGGCAGAGACCCGGCAGCCTGAGCCTCTCATTTTATAGAAGGGGAAACTGAGGCCTTGCGCTGTCATTGATGTTGACATGCCTCTCTCCCCCAGAGGACAAGATGTTTCTGGAAGGCATGGACTGTGTCTCCTTGGTTTCTGTGAATCTGAGCCCAGTTCAGAGTTTGACAAAGAGCCGGCGTTCAAGACAGCTTATTGGTTGAATAAACAAAGTTCAGCGGGGCTTGCCATGGTTCTACCCCGCTGGTTCAGACTCTGGCGCTTTGCCTGACTGGCTCCCGGGTCCCAGCGCTCCCGGCCCCGCCCCCGCCGGCCAACCCCGCTTGGCTCACCCCTGCTCCTCCATCATCTCCTGCAGCTCCATGCACTTGAGCTCTACGCGCCGCTTGCGCTCGTGGTCCAGGATCTCGCGGTGCGCACGCTTCACCAGGCCCGGCTCCGCGGCGCGCAGCTCCTCCTCGGCCCGCGGCCAGGTCCCGGAGGAGGCGCCGGGCTGCGGGAAGCCGTTGGCAGCGTCGGGCGGCGACGGCATGCTGGCCGCCCCGTTGTTCACGGTGGAGGACATGGCGGCTGGCCCCGGAGCCGTTGGCCTCGGCCCTGTGGGACAGACATGGACACCAGGCGGGATGGTCACTTCTCGGTCACCTGCTAAGCTCCTCTCTGCGCGGGTTAATCCTGGAGCTTTAAAGGCCCACTCACGGCTCTAATCCGCTTCCTCTCCTGCTGCAGAGGGGCTGCCGGCCCATTCGCACCTTTGGGTCACACCTCAGGGCACGAGGGGGAATTGGACCCTGGGCTTTCCCCATCTGTAAGGTGGGTGGGTGCAGGCTGGACTTGATGGCCCCTGAGGGTGCTTAGCGTCATCTCCAGGGACCTGGTAACCCTCTAGGGCAGCCCTCTCTGCCTGTACCAATTCCCGGGCCTGAGCGCCCAGCCCCTGCTACACAGCTGCTTGCAACTACCGGGCAACCAGATGGGTCTCTGGGACAATTTTTAGTTTTATTTTTCTTTTTCCTACAGGCTCAGTTTAAATGCCTTCTTCCCCCAAACACCCGTCATCCTGACTCTGGCCTGTGGGGTCACAGACTCCACATGCTCCTGCCTCTGTGTCTGCTCCCAGGGCAGCCCCCAGAAATGAGAAGATGGAGCCTTCTCTGGGCTCCCGTCCATTCCCACCACAGATGCAGTTTTCGGTTTCCACTTTGATCTGTCCAACTTTTCCAAAGCCAACATTCCAGGGGGGAGCCTGATTCAGACGGAAGCCCACCAGTCTGTCCCCTCCTTTGTTCTGAAACACGGCTTCTGAGGATGTGACCAAAAGTGGCACTGACATTAGCTTTCCAGACAGCCACATCCTCCTGCAGGCTCAGGGTGATGTGGGTGTCAGCACAACCTGGGAGGTAAGAAGCCTTGGCTCCACGCTAGACCCAAATTAGAGCATGTGCTCGCACACGTGTGCACACACACACATACACACCAAGGAACTATCTTAACAGAAGGGAGGCACCTCCTGAGCTATTTCCATTTCCTTTCTCCAAGGCTCTGCCAGTTGCTAAGCAACAGAGAGGCCTCCTTCCCAGGGAGTGGGATTGGAGGGAGGGAAGGGGTGGAGGGAGGTGGGAAGAGAAGAAGGGATGGGCATGTCTGGGCATCCCGGATGGGGCCTTCCCTGCAACGCAGCCCCCCAACAACACTCCCCTCACTCAACACACACTGGCTCAGAGTGATGGGGTGGAGGATGGTCAGAGCCACCAAGACTGGAAGGCAGAGAAGAGAGAGGGGGACCACGAGAGGCACAGGAGGCTCTGAAGGGTACAGAGTGAGAGGCAGTGACAGTGGTGATGAGAACATAAGCTCCTTTCATATGTCCATCCCCCTAAAGCCCAAGTCCCTGGGTTCTAGGCCAGGCTCCTCCACTCTTTGCTGTGTGACCCTGAGGACATCAATGACCCTCCCTGAGCCTCTGATTCCTACCTGTGTCTAGCAGCATCTTCCAGACTCTTCAGGAGAGGAGGGTTTTGGGGGGTTTACAGACCAAAGCTGTCCTAACCTCTCTTTCCACCCATGAACTCTGCTGGCTTCCCGCCTCTGTCCTAGCCTAGCCCTGCACCTCAGCTCTGGCAGGGCTTCTCCTGGGGTGCCCCACAAGCATCACCCATTCACCAGGCCTCACACAGTGTCTGGGAGCCCTGCTGCCCACCTGCCTTGACCACGGTGCTTGGCTCAGGGGTGGCCCTTCCGGCTGTTGGTCACCTGAGCCCAGGACATGTGTGGAGCTTTAGATGCCTGTTGCCCTGGCCCACTGCAGCTTATCTGTCACCAAGTTTGGCTCCTCATCCCGTCTTCTCAACGTCACTCACATTTATCGGCTTGCTCTCCTCCAGTCACTACCTCAATCCAAGCCCCTCACTCTGGTCTATTGCCTCAGCATCCCGCTGGCCCTCCTGCCCTCTCCATCCTGCTCCATCAGTAACCTGGGAGATGGATCCAGGAGCAAATCAGACTGTGTCATGCCCTGATTAATAGCCTCTAGTGGCTTCCATCCCCTTGGCTTAAAGTCTTGACGTGGTGTGCCTTCTGGTCTAGCCATACCCCTCCCCACCCCTGACTCCTACACAGATTCTCCATCTCTCTTGCTTCCAGGATTTTCCAATTGCTGCTCTCTTCCCCTGGGACACTCTTCTCCTGCCTCCTATGTGTCCTCAGAGTCACTGCTCGTAGGCATCACCACCTTCTGGAAAACCTCCCTTAGCCCTCTGGCTGGTGCCACCCTCCCAGGGCTCTCACCACTCACTGTGGTCACTGAGGGCTCACAGGTCTGGTTCCCTCTGGGCTGGGGGCAGTTTAGCTTTCAATTCCAAGTGCCAGCAAAATGCCTGAGCAGGTGGGGCTCAATGCATAGGAAGTGAACAAGAGAAGACAATTACAATGGGAGGTAGGATAGAGCACTGCCTGGCACAGTCGTTAATACAGCCTGCAAGACCCCTTTGCATTTTGCCCTAGGCTGTCTTGCAGCTTCATCCCTTGCTACATCTCATCCTTCAACCAACATCCAGCCTCTCAGCCTTGGTCATCTGTACCCAGACACTTCTCACTCCTTTGTGCCTTTGCCCATGAGATGCTCCTATGCTGGAACTCTGTTTTCCCTCTTCTCCACCTAGAGGATTCAGCCCAAATATCACCTCTTCTGGGAAGCTGGGCATGCCTCTGAGGAAGGATGAGTCATTCCCTCCTTGTGCTCCCACAGCTTTTGTCCTCACCTCTTTAGATACTGAGGTTCAACTTGTTGCTTGCATCTTACCCCTGTTTTGGACCATGAACTCTTGGAAGAGAGGAGGGTCCCTTCATTCTGGCTCCCCAGAGCCTACCCAGCACCTGGCAATGCAGGAGGCATGCTGACAGTGTGGGGAGAAGGTGCTCAGGCCCCAGCAAGGGCCCATGGGGCCAGGACTTGAGTGATGCTGCTCTGCATGCTACCCCTCTGACACCAGCAAGGCTCCCAGCCTAGAACTTGGCCTGAGGTCCTTGAGGGCAAGGGAGGGGAAGCTGGTGGGAGCAGTTCTGAGTGCACTCAGATCTCCAGACCCTGAGAAATTCTATCCCCAGCACTCGGAGAATGCCTGGGTAAGATTGCTAGGCTGCTGAGGACCATCCTTCAGGATTGACTGAGGAGGAAGGGAGGGAGTGAGAGGGCGCAGGGGACAGATGCAGTATGGATTCACTGGGATAGCTGGTGGGATCTACCAGCTTCACCTGGTGACTTGGACAGCACCAGGCAGGAACCTGAGGCAGATTATTAAAAAGATGACCCCTGAACCCCTAGAGGAGGGGCCGGGCTCCTAAGAACGAGTCATTGCACACCATTCCCACTTCTGTCCAAGTTGGGGTGGCTGGGCCAGCAGACTGGGGAGTTACTGCGGGCACAGGGCCTCCCTGCAAGGCATCCGACGTTGTCTTTTACAGAATCCTTGTGAGATTTCAGAGGGAGAGAGAGACACTGTGCTGGGGAACTAGTTCTGCATGGTTGTGATTAGTGGATAGGTTGGCCTATGCTGGAAGGGAGCTGATTAATGGGTTAATGTCACGTTAGATGGAGGTGTTGAGTGGAGGACCATAGGGCACTCTCCTCACCCATGTCTGATCCAACATGTTCACCTTGACCGATGGAACGTTGATCACCTGATGACCAGATTCACTGAGGATGGCACCTTGGAAGGCTCATAAATAGAGTCAGAATCTAAAAGGGCTGAATTGACTGGAAAGATGGAATCTAAGAAGGTGAAACAGGATGGTGAGAAATGTCTCATTCTGAAGCTGAGTCCCAAACTAACTTTCTAAAATTGGAAGGGATAGACGTAGTTCAGAAGCAGCATATTTAGGAAGGACTTAGGAGTTTTCAATGGTCACAGACTCAATTGGAGTCAGTATCATAATGTGGCTGCCAAAAGTGCATGTTATCTTAGGCTCCATCAACAAAAATACAATATCTAGAATGGGGAGATGATAAGAATATACAGACATTCAGAATCCCTATCTTCAAATACTTGAAGGATTGTCGAGGGTTTAGGCCAAACCTAGCTGAATCTGCTAGGAAGCTTGTTAGAAGTAGGTAGCGTTGCCAGATTTGGCAAATAAAAATACAGGATGCATAGTTAAATTAAATTTGAATTTCATGAATTTCGTATTTAGGACATCCTTATACTAAAAAAAATTCATTGTTTATCTGAAATTCAAATTTAACTGGGTGTCTTATATTTTCTATGTCAATCCTACCTGAGACCCACCCCAGACCTACTAAATCCAAGATCTCTGGGGGTGAAATTGTTATTATTCCCTGAGTGATCCTGATACAGACTATCCACGGACAAGCAATTGGGAGCTGGTGTCTAGAGCAGCAGTTCTCAAGTTTTATTAGGCATCAGTGTCATCTGGAGGGCTTGTTAAAACACAGATGACTCAGCTCAACCCCCAGAGTTTCTGATTCAGTAGATCTGGGGTGGCGTCTGAGAATTTGCATTTCTAAGAAGTTCCCAAGTGACCCCAATGCTGCTGGTCCTTGGACCACACTGAGAGGAGCAAGGACCTAGCCAATCTGAGTGGTTCCAGAAGAAAGCCAGGACCTCTGCAGGGAAGTGGTCTAGAGTGGACTTCAGTGAAGCCCAAGAAAGGATTTTTCCCCCAGCAATCAAAACTTAAAAAAAACCCCAAACACTTCAGTTCATCCCAGAAGGAGGGAATTCCCCATTATAAGAACTGTTTCAACAGGAGAGAGACACTATATTCACTCAACAAACACCCAGCATCTATTCTGGGCTCCACCCTATGAAAGGCTGGGGATTTGGAGATGGAGAAGACCCCGTTTGGCCCTCTAGGAGCTCACACGCTGGTCTGGGAGACCAAAAGGTATCAGAGTGTAGTGTGAGAAAAGAGAATTTGAGAAAGGTCTGCAGCTCTGCCTGGTCGATCAGGGCAGGTTCCCCAGAAGGGGTGGGAAGGGGCCAGAGATGGGGACACCAGAGCAGGTGATGCCTGGACCACGATTCAAGAAATAAATGGACAGGCTTGGCAGGACTGTGACTGACTGGTTGTGGGGGTGGCAGCGGGGGGCGGGGGAAGTATGTTGGATGACGTTGGGTTTCTCCCTGGCTTGGGTGACCAGGTGGATGGTGCAGCCATTTACCGTGATGGAGAACATGGAGGGCACTGTGGAGGTACGTTGAGAGTGGGGAGCTTGCTGGGGTCAAGCAGGCAATGGACTCTAGAGCCCTAACCCTGACCTTAACTTTTTTTTTTCTTAAAGATTGGCACCTGAGCTAACAACTGTTGCCAATCTTTTTTTTTCTTTCTGCTTTTTCTCCCCAAATCCCCCCTGTACATAGTTGTATATTTTTTAGTTGTGGGTCCTTCTGGTTGTGGCATGTGGGACGCCGCCCCAGTGTGGCCTGACGAGCGGTGCCATGCCCATGCCCAGGATCCGAACTGGTGAGACCTTGGGCCGCCGCGGTGGAGTGTGCGAACCTAACCACTCGGCCATGGGGCCGGCCCCCTGACCTTAATTTTTAAAGTCTTTGGGGCCATTGACCCTTCATGAGCAGCAATGAGAGCAGAAAATTTCTCTACTGCTGATTGGCTGTGAGACCCTGAGAAAGTCTCTCCTCATCTCTGGACCCTTATTTCTCCACTGGACAATGAGGGGGTTGGACTCAAAGATGCTACATGTCCTTTCCTATTCTGGAAATCTAGGTAATACTAACTACATATATATACTACCAAGCCTTCAGCCCACCCCCTTCCTGCTGACTTAGTCGGTGGCTGGACCCACACCAGCCACCCCCAGAGCTCAGCCCTGAGGCTGTCCCCAGCACTGGGTCAGGTCCCAAGGGTAGGCCCAGATGCTGAGCTGGCCAAAGCCATGTGCAGATTAAGTCACGAAGCTCTAATTTAGCCAGCAGACAGGGGAGCATCTCCTCTTCTGCCAGCCAGGAAGTGGCTAAAGGACCAGAGCCCTGACTTCCAAGCCTCATGGCTGAGTCCCTGGGTTTGCCTCCCTCTCCCAGACTCAAGTGCGAGTACCCTAAGGAGCCCCGGCCAAGGGCAGGATGGAGCACAGTCTGGCTGCTGGAACTGCAAGTCCAGCCCTGCAGGGAGAGATTAATTGAAGGTGAAACAGCCCATCTGTACAGCAGGGTCCAGTCTGCTGACAGGTACAGAGGCCTCTCAGCTAATGAGATCGTCACTCACCCTGGGGCACAGAGGGGTAGGATGCTCAGGCCAGTAGTGATCTGGCTAGGTCTGGGGAGAGGGAGATGTGGACCACATATATGTCTGAGGGGGAGGCTGGGCCCTGTCTGGGGAACCCTGGTTTGACGGCGACACAGCGCCACGCTCTTCGGGAACTCATGAGCTGTGTGACTTTTGTCATGAGACTTAAACGCTGTGCCTCAATTTTTTTGCCTGTAAAATGGGACTAATAATAGCACCCTCCTTATAGGTTTGTCGTAAAGAACTAATACATGTGAAATGCTACCACAGGACCCAGCATGCAATGAAGGTCTCATCAGTGGTACCGGTGGTCGTTATTATTATTATATCGGTGGTGACTGTCCTCTTTTGGACGTGGTGGGTGCAAGGAGTCCCTAGACATCCAGGGGAAGATGCCCAGGAATCCTTAGATCATGGGTCTGGTGCTCAGGAGGCTGAGATTTGGGAGTTGCCATTATGTAGCTGGCGACTGAAACCTGAGAGTGAACAAGGTTGTTGACTGTGGAGGGAGAAGGAGAGGGCAGAGGCCAGAGCCCAGGGCATGGGGTGGGTGTCATTCCACCCCAGGGATGGAGGGATGACCTGGGCCACTTTCCCCTCGCCTCCCCGGCAAACTCCGCCCCTCCCCATCTCTCACGGCGCCTCGGCCTCCAGCACCATGGACAGCACCCACGGCGCCAACCCGTGGCCCCGTTTGCTGCCGGTTCAGAAGCCTTTCTCGCGCGGGGGGCAGCACCCATTCCCCTGAAGGGCTCCTTCCCTGCCCTGCCTGCCAGACACTCATTCCCCCAGTGACAACGCCAGGACTCAGGGCCTGCACACCCTCAAAGGTACAGATCCCCACAGCTTCAAGTAACCTCTCAATCCACAGTCACACACAATTTAACTACCTTCTTGCCACTAAAGTCTTTCTGCTGTCTCCTACTGGCCCAGGAAAGTGGAGGGTGAACAAAGAGCAGTGAATTTGGAGCCAGAAGACTTGAGCTTGAATTAGGCTTCACCACTTCTGCCTGGGTGACCAGAGAAACTTATTAAACCTCCCTGAGCCTCTATTTTCTCTTCTGTAAAATGGAGACAATACTCCTTACCTCATAGCATGGTGGGGTCGTTCATTCTTTCAGTGACAAGCTTGTTATGAGTACAGATCTTGAATTCCAACCCCTGCCCAGTTCCGGGGGTGGGGGGGGGGGAGGCAAAAAAGAGACCAGAGAGGGTCTACTTTCACCTGCAGTGGTCAGGGAAAGCTTCACAAAGGCAATGGTGTTTGAATTGGCCCTTTGAAGGATGAGTCTTCTCTATGTAAGGAAGGAGGAGTCCAGGCACAGACAGCACAGGCTGAGAGGAAGGGCATGGCAGGGTCCAGGGACCGGGGACTAAGAGGGCCAGGGTGGCGTGGGATGCTTCCCATGAGGGTGGGGGCTGCAAACACAGAGTGAGTCTTTCCAGAGAAAAAGCCGAGTGTGAGGAGAGGGGGTGGGGAGGGATGTGCCTCCTGAGTTTCCTGGAGGAAAAAAAATCTTTGTAACTGTCAGAAACGTGATGAAACTGACAAACACACATGAAACCAGGTACTTAGGTTGTGAAACTAAGTCTGGGTTTTGTAGAACGAGTATACAACAACAAAGGTTTGAAAAGACATTTTATCAAGCTGGAAAAGAAAACCTATCTCCATTGTGTACAAGGAATCTAGGCATGCCCCCACCCCGCCCCAGTCCTGGGCAGTGAAGCCAGCCTGCACCTACGGCACCGACGTGTCCTCTGGAGCACTGTAGGGAGGGGGCTCTCTTGTCAACCCTTCCCTTCCTTGTGGGGGCCCTTCTTCAGACCTCCAGCCTGTGAGCAAGAGCATGGAGAGGGGGCAAAGGTAATCAAGCAGTAGCTAGAACAAACTGGAAGCCCTCCCGATGCTCCCTGACCAAGAGGGTGGGGCTGAGGGGTAGGGACCACAGGACCGGGAGATAGCCCCTCAGCTTTAGGGGTGGGTCACTCATTCATATCACAGTTAGTCAGTGAGTGGTCACTCTGGGGCGCACCAGAAGACGAGAGAATGCAGGGGGAGAAGGACTGATACCAGCAAAGTAGCAAGATAAGGGCTGGGATGGGGGACATGGTAGAGACCTCAACTAAGTTGGTGTGTGTGGAGGGGAGCATAGCTGGGAGGTCTTCCTGGAGGAAAGATCTTTTTTTTTTTTTAAAGATTTATTTTTCCCTTTTCTCCCCAAAGCCCCCTGGTACATAGTTGTGTATTTTTAGTTGTGGGTCCTTCTAGTTGTGGCATGTGGCATGCCGCCTCAGCATGGCTTGATGAGCGGTGCCGTGTCCGCACCCGGGATCTGAACTGGCGAAACCCTGGGCTGCCAAAGCAGAGCACACGAACTTAACCACTCGGCCACGGGGCTGGCCCCTGGAAGGAAGATCTTGAAGTGTATGTAGGAGCTGGTGGGATAAAGAAAGGGAGCAAGGATGTCTTGGGCACAGTGTGGAGCACGTGGGAAGCTGATGAAAGCACAAGGGCTCCTCTGATTTCACTCTAGGGTCAGCCACAGAGATGAGGCTGAGAGATGAGGGAAGAGAGATGGAAGAGCGTGGGCTTGTGCACAGCTGAGCACCATGGGACAGGAGGGGACTGGGGAGCTAGGGCTGGAATCTGCAGGCAATAGGGAACCAGTGAAGGCCGAGGAGCTGGGAAGTCACAGTCAGATTCGCATTTTGGAAAGAGTTCTCTTGCTGCCTCGGGCCCTCACTTTTGGTGGCCCCTGCCCTTTGGAGAGAGGTCTGACCTTAAGGGACAGGCTAGTCCACATTAAGCAGGACAGACTTGTACAGATCGGCAAGTGGCAGAAGAGCCAGCCCGGGTTCAAATCACTTCCTATGTGCCCTTAAGTGACTTAACCTCTGTGCTCAGTTTCCTCATTTGTAAAATGGGGTTAAAATAAGTAACCCCTGAGGGGTGAAGGCATTAACATATGTACAGTGCAGCGCCCGGTAGTAAGTTCTATGTATAAGTGTTAACCGTCAGTATTACCCACAAACACCGCCAACCAGGCTAAACCACATGAGTTCATCAGTAAGAAACATAAATCAGCGTCCATCAGAACGGATCCGGTAGACAGTGTGCATTCCAAATCAGTACCAACTGGTGAAGACTCGTAGGTCATTTTTCACAGATACCATCCCACGAGGACCAGTAGGGACCAGTACTTGCTGGGAGAAAGGCACTGGGGCAGCCAGCAGTGAGAGAGTTAGCGGAGGGAGCTTCTTCCCTGCCTCCTTGGAGTCTCTCTCGGGAGGCCTGGCATGGCTGTTTGTTACCCAACCCTCGAGAAGACGCTGCAGGGAGGCAGGGAGGAGGTTGAAAGCCTTCTTTTCAATTATTCAGCAGCCCAGCTTCCTGCCGCCCCTGCTGGAGCCAGAGGAAGGCCGTGACCAGAACCCCCAGGCTGGGTCTGGCTGGGTTGAGGCGAGGAGGCCTGCGCCACAGCCCTCGCGGGCCCGCTCCTGCCCTCAGCCATCCGGTCCTGCGCTGGGCCCAGCTGTCCCTGGAGAGGGCTGCGAGCTGTCCCCTTCCTTGCACTCTCAGCCTGTGGTTGCAGCGGAGGCCGTGGGGCTGGACAAGTTCCCAGGGCCAAGATGGGGTGTCCAGGCAGGCCAGGGAGGGAGGGCAAACCCACTGTCCGTGGGAGAAAGCCCAGGCAGCTTAGCTGGCACCTGGGTCCTGGGAAGCCTGTCCAGACCGCTCTGCATCTCGAACACATGGCACTCTGCTCCGCCCGAGAACACACTGGCCCATGCTGCTCCCTGCGCCTAGAAGGCCCTTCCTCTCCGTTCATCCTGCAAGACTCTGTTCAAGCATCACCTCCTCCGTGAAGCCTTCCCTGACCTCTGGGGGACACATCTCCGCTGTGCTCCCAGAGCCTGACCCTCTGGTTACCATTCTCACTGCCTACCTTATTCTATTGCGACTGTGCGCTCCCTGGCCTAGTGAGGGCTCTCCACGGGCAGTGACTGGGTTGCGTGCATTTTTGTGTCCCTTGTGCCCAGCACAGAGCTTGGCACAAAGCAGCCATCTGCGAACGTGTGTTGAAATTCAGCCTGTGTTTGAGCTGATTGAAAGCTCACTACTTGTTTTTCACTAGCTCCAGCCCTGGGGACCTCAGTGGACAAGGTCCCTAGTTACCACTCTCAGTACGTCTAGACCATGTGCGTGTTGACACCTGTGTGGGTCACATTGTCATATACTTTGTAAGCCCTGGAGTGCAGCTCTGTCTTTGAAGGGATAGGAAGGACTCGCCTGGCACCCAGGGCCCGTGTCCCTGTTCCTGTTGGCTCTGATTTGGATTCCCAGAGCAGAGGCTAGGATCTGGGTGGCAGCTCCCCAGGACAAGGAGGCCTCAGCTGTCTGCTCCCTACAGAGGGGCCCACAGATCAGGCAATATAGGCTGGGGAAGATCAGTGCAGACTGATGAAGCTCAGGACAGGCCACGGAGAGCCTGAACCAGGACTTCAGACTGGATCCAGCAACAGAGGACAGTGGGAACCCACAGACCGATGCAGACCAGTATCACAGGCCAGTGGAATAGGGTAGAACATGCAGGACCGCTCACAGTTCAACCCAGTGGGCAGACCTGTATAGACCAGTACTGATACCAAACTAACACGTGGTCTCCTCTTCCTACACTGCAGTGGAACAAAGGAACCCTTGCCACACCAGCCCGCTCTGCTTCTCCATGGGGCCCTCGCTGGCCCGGGAGCTGCAGCTTTTCAGCCTTTCACCCTGTGGCTGCCTGAGCTGGAGTGGAGAACTGGGGAGTGGGAAGCCTGAGAAAGAACCTTTTCATGGCTGAGCTGTCACTTATGGCATGGGCTGCTAGGGAGGTGGTGATCTCTGTGTCCTGGGGAGGGTCCCAGCCAGATGGCCTTGGCAAAGTGTCCTAGGGAGAGCAACCTGTGTGTCAGGACTCCGTGCTCTCCCAGGTCTGTCCCAAGCCTCTGAGGCTGACCCTAGAGTGAAATCAGAGGAGCCCTTGTGCTTTCATCAGCTTCCCTCACCCCTTCACCTCCTTCTCCCTGCCAGGAGCAGACCCTCTCAGGCTCACAGCTGGCAGTGGGGCTGAGGAAGGGTGAGATGGGCTAGAAACCGTCTGACCAGATCTCTTTTCCTTTTGGGGCTTCAGTTTCCCTATCTGGATGAAGTGTCCGAAGGCTGGGGCCAGGATAGGGCTAGGCTCTGGGTCCCTGGCAGTCCAAGACTGAGAAGAATCAAACTTGGGTGGTGATGTGCCTCCCCAGCCCCTATCAGCAGGAAGGGTATGTTCTGGACAGACAGATAAGCCCCTTCCACCCACTGGGGAGAGTGATGGGAGAAGCCAGGGGCGGCTGCCTCCACTGCCCACACAATCTCATTATGGAAAATTCCCTCTATTGACTCAGCTCTAATCAGGCAGCTGCCCTGGGCATCCCCCCCACGTTTCTGCTGGGTCGGGTGAGATCAAAGAGAGAGCCGGGCTGGGGGCTGGAACCTCAACTGCCATTCCCATCGATCCAGATGCGCCTCTCGTTGCTAGGCAACAGCCTCCAGTCTCTTCTGGTCCTTCCTCCCCCAGGGGCTGCAGGATCGGGCAGGAAAGGGAGAGACCCCACATTCATTCTTCAGCCTTCTCTTACTAAGCTAGAGCTCTCTGTCACCAAAGTGGGAGCCTCTCCTCCTGTGCAGGAGGTGCCCCTCATTCTGGGAGCTTGACTTTCCCCCCAATGGACCCCTTTTCCTCCCTCACATTTGTATTCATCTCCAGAATACTTGAAATCCACACCTGCTCTGCCCCATGTAAGCACTCTCTCAGGAAGACAGGCCAGGGAGTCACCAGAGAAGGGAAGGGATCTTCAGGGGGTCAGAGAAAAAGTCAGGATGAGACCAGGCTACCAAACTTCCAGCCCAGCTTTGGACGAGATGTGGGAGCCATTTAGTCTCGGGAGAATGGCTCTGAAGACAAATTCACACTCCCAGTTTTGAGTGGGTTGGCTTTTTTTTTTCTTTTTCCAAAACGTAGGATGCATTTCATAGTAGTTTTTTCTTTTTTGTTTCAAGTGCTATAATTTAAAACTGTAAGTTGTGTTTTGAAACAGGCATAAAAATGTACTGTGGATTTTGGGGGCTGTAATTGACTAAATAATGCAAATTGATCATTTCATCACAGTTTAATATTTTGCATATTTTATCTACCCTATACTGCTCATCCTCCCCCCACGCTCCCCCCTTTTTTAAACTGAATATGTGTGCTTCATCCTAGCGGTTGTTACGTGGTGACCTACTTATATCATGGCTGGTTTAGGATTTTAAGGTCTCTCCCCTCCAAGGTCTTCACAGCTCTTGGGGATGGAAAGTCGCTGGTCCCTCTGGGCCCCCATCAGACCTTTTTTTAAGCAACTAAGGGAGAGAAAGGGGTGATACGCTTCCCAAAGTGTGAAGAGCCAGAACTCAGGGGTCCAAGGGCCCAGCCCGCAGAACCGCCAGGAGGGGCACAGTCCCTGGGCAGCAGTCCTGGGGCTCCTGGTCCTGCCACTGCCTGCCACCTGCTCCCCCAGCTCCACAGCACAGTGACAGCTCCTCCCCGCCTCCCCTGCCCAGCTCCAGTCACACACTTCAACTCTGAGAGGCACAGCTTTGTAGGGTCCTTGACAAATGGTAGCCAATTAATGTCAATTAATCTGATTAGCCTAAATAGTTAATTAAGCAGTTAATTAACAACATCATTGACAATAACCTACGGCTCCTCGGGGATTGTGGGTGCGAGGCAGGAATGGCAGTGGGGGTGCCCTCCTTGCTCTGGGAAGTGGCAAGCCCCTTAAGGTCAGATTGGGTTCGGTTGCTGCTCATGCAGCTGTGGCCTCTCTGAGCCTTCACCTTGCTCTGCCATCAGCCCCAGAATCGTCATCAGGGCGTCCAGTCCAACCCCAGCCACAAGCCCTCCGCAAGACCATGTCCAGGGGTGAGAGGGTCTGAATTCTGTGGGAGAAGCGGAACCTCAGCACAGCAGAGAAGAGAGAAAGGCCTCCTGTCTGGGAAACTGTTCCCCACTAAGATCCCAGAGAGGAGCTCCTGCCTCCACTGCCACCGTCCCCACCCCAGACCGTGCACCTCACAGCTTACAGCGCCCATCAGGGCCATGGGCTTCCCCAAGCTGCAGAGCAGCCCTGGAAAGAACTGTCACCCTTAAGCCAATCTGACAGACGTGGAAACCGAGCACCTCCCATATGCCAGGCCCTGTGCTTGCAGTGGGACCTGCAACAACGAATAACACGGGGTCCCTGCCCTCAAAGAGCTCCTCGCCTAGGGCATCACAGAACAGTGCAGCCTCTGTGGTTCTACCACGTCTTAGCTGAGCGATGCTGGTGACGTTATTAAGCTCTCTGTGCCTCAGTATCCTCTGCTGTGACCTGGCTCCTTCATAGGATGTGTGCGACTGAATGAGTTGGTACACTTGCAGCCCTCAGAGCAGTGCCCAGCATGGGGGAAATGCCAGGTGAGTTCCTGAGGATTACTGGGGGAGAGAGCGGGTAAACGACCGGGCAGGATAGAGTGTAAACGGTGCTGAGATGGGGCAGCACAGGGCACTTGGAGGAACGCGGAGGGAGGAGAGAGCAAGACGTTGCACAGAAGAGGTGAGCAGAGGCTGAAGCTCAAGGAGAGAGAGGATGAGGGACAAAGGGCATGTGCAAAGCCACAAGGCACTAGTTCTCAGCTCTAGCATGGACAGACCCTCAGGCCCTACACTCAGACTCTGAATGGGTGGGTCCCAGGAATTTACTTTTCATAGACTCTTCTGGAAATACCAAGGCAGGTACTCTGCCCCTAGAGACCACAGCTGCAGTGGTTCTGGGTGTCCCAGGTTGGGAGGAGCAGAGCCCCAGTGGGAGAGGCCCCAGGCCATATGACCCGTGTCCTGAAAGCACCCCACAGGCCCCCCTGTTCTCTCCATCTGTCCAAGTCATGCTCGCCCTTTGGGGGTGACCTTCCTGAAACAGCTCTGGCCGGTGCTTACCTGCTGGAAACATCCTTTGGTTTCTCTGCTGCCCACAGAAGGCCAGCCTCTCTCGACTGGCACCAAGGCCCCTTATGAGGCCTGCCTCTCCAGCTTGGTCCTCTGCCCCTTGGCTCAGGCCCCAGCTCTCCAGCCACACTTTCTCCAAGTGCCCAGAGCTCTCTCCTCCTCCCTATCTCTGCTCATGCTGTTCCCTCTCCCAGAAATGCCCTTCCTCTTTTTCTTCCCCCTGCAAGCCTGCACTCATCCTATAAGGTCCATCTGTGAAGCTGGCTCCAAAGTCAACCAGGGAGGCAACCCCACCCCCCACCCTCCCAGTGCTCAGCAGCCCTCAGGATGCTCCCACATAACCCACATCCCAACCCCAAACATCCACCAGTGTGTGGGCCTCGCTCCCCACCAGGCTGAGGGCAGCTCCTCCCTCTCCCCAGTGCCCAGCACAGGGCTTGGGGATCACAAGGATAACTGAGCGTTTCAGTTCAGAAGAGCTGCTGAGCAAATATTTGATGAATGAAAGAATGACCATCTCTGCTTTCTGATGTCTGAGAAGCAGGGGACAGAGGAAGAGAGAATTCGGGAGGCAGAGAAGGGAGGCGTCCTGGGGACAAAAATGAATGGATCACAAGGACCCAAAAGCATATGTCAAACTGCGCCAGACAGGGAAGGGAGACAGGACTGCCTGGAGGCAGGACCTGCCAAGAGTCCCAGCTTCCCTACCATCCCAGGAGCCCCCTCTGGCACCCTTTTTGGAGAAGGGGTGGCTGGGTTCCTCTGCCAGTCCTGAAGCCCACTCCCCCAACCTGGGGTCTCTCTGATACTGAGGGCTGTGTCAGCAGCTAGGATGGACACGGAGGGCAGGCTGCCCCATCTCTCATCCTGCCCTTGCCCCTCCCCACGGGTCTTCCTTTCTCCCTGGGTGAACCTAGCCTGGAGCACGTGCACAGACACCCCTGTCAAATCACCCTGAGGCATGTCTCCGGTACCTGTGTCCCCTCTTCCACGGTGCCATCGCCTCCTCCCTGGTCTCTTCCATGACTCCCATTGTTTCCCAAATAAATTCCCAGCTCTTACAGTGGTTTTCAAGGTCCTTCAAGACCTGACCTGGCCCTCCACTCCCCCTGGGCTGCCCTCTGTTCCCAGGCACGCCCCTGTGCTGTGGCGATGTCAGATCATTCATCATCCCCTTAGGTCACAGGATGTGTCATTGCCCACACTATTCTCTAGAGTGCCATGCCTCTGCCTTCTGTCTGGCACCTTCCCTGTCATTCTCCAAGGCCCAACTTAAATGTCCCTCTTCCAGAAGCCTCCTCTGGCTGCCCACATGGCTGTGGGCATCTTAATCCCAGCAGAACCTCAACAGGATGTCACTGTCAGTTCCCTCACACCTCCCCTCCCGCTAGTCTGGGAGCTCCTCAAGGTCAGGGTCGGTGTCTGATTCCCCTTAGAGTCCTCACTGTTCACACTCTGCCTGGAAAACAGGAGGCGCTCAGTAGATGTTGACTCTGTGGTCTCAAACACTCAAATGGCAGCCCTCTCTGGGAGTGCACTGGGTTTTATCCTCGCTCAGTGCTTTCAGCCCCATTCCCTGAGTCACTTCTCATAGCACACCTGGAGACAGGTGTTATTACGCCCCCTTTGCAGAGGAGGAAAGAGACCTGACTGTGGAAGTTGGGGCCTAGATGTGATTGGAGCCCAGGAGATTGGCAGTGGCTTGATTCCCAGTTCTGAGCTCTTTCTTCTCAGGTCCTGCTGGATCCACGTTCTCGCCCTCCCAGCGGGCAGATGACTCTCTCATGCTCCCCCTCCCCTGGCAGCTTTGGTCCTCCCCACCTCTGTCCCTGGCAGAGGGTTGTGCGGAGGAAGCAGGCCCACCTCAGTCCCTGGTTTACCCTGTCACGGGCCCCAAAGCCATCCTCTCCAAGGGAAATCCACAGCCAGCAGACCCCAAAGGTGTGCCTCACCCAAGAGGGCAGGGGAGGGGCAAGGTTCTCCCCACAGCTCTCACTGGCTCCCTGGGAGCAGTTCCACCAGTATGGCCATTAAAAGGATGGCTTTTGAAGAATCTCCAAAGACATTAGAGAATTCTCACAATAGGGGGAAAAAATAGGATGCCAACTTCCCCCGACAGCATATTCGCAGCTATTTAATGCTGGGCGTCTACGAACACATGGACAAAACCCCGGGCGGAAATACCCTCGCCGTGTTCACAGCAGCTATCTCTGGGCGGTGGGACTACAGACGATTTTTATTTTCTCCTCAGTTTCTCTATTTCCCAAGTCTTATACAATGAAGATGTGCCATTCTTCAAACCCAAAGGATTCAATGAAACTTACTTTTACCTGTCTCTATGCTGGGGAGTCCTGGGGAGTGGTGGTGGGAATGGGGCTCAGTGTGAGGAGGGGTCTCAGAGCCACAGGCCATGCTCAAAGCTGGAAATGGGCAGGCCCAGAGCTCCCAGCTCCGCAAGCTGCCCCTACCCCAGGGTCCGGTTCACTGGGCCCAGGCCGCCTCATAGCCCTGCCAGGCCCCGGCAGGATGCTGAGGGAGCTGTGGCACTGCCCGCCGGCTCCAGCTGGCACAGCAGCCTCTGCAGTGGGCAGGAGGCCAGGCGGGGGCGGCAGGAGGCTGAGGCCAGGCTGGCTGCCGAGGAAGCAGCATCGCAGACGGTGGGCTGGCGGCTTTGGGCTATGGGGTGGGGGAGTCCCTGAGGGCTGGGGGCTGCTCCGGAGCCAAGGCACACAAGGTCACCTAGGCCTTTCTCCCAGGCCAGTAGTCAGTCTGGACAGCCTGAACCTCGTTCACCTGCCCAGGCCCCCTCAGAGCCCTGTTCTGGATGACATGAGTCAATGGGCCTTGGCCTCTGGGGATGGGCTGTCACCCTCCCGTGCTCATCACCCGGAAGAAGGTGAAGGGGCAGGAACCCAGAGGTGTCAGCAGGCACTGAGCCACGGTGAAGACCTAGGCTGGGCCAGGCTGGGGTCTGTCATTGTTGCTAACGAGTCCCTCCCTGTCACAGGTGCCTGTGCTCTTCTGGACCTCCCGCCCTCTCACAGATCAATCTCTCCCCTCACTGAGCACTCTCTCCCCAACCTGCTTCCTCTCTGCCCCCCCCCCCCCACTGAGTGCTCCTCATGGATCCTTTCTCTCTTCATTCAGCCCTTCCACCTCTCTGAGCTCCCCACCCTTTCCCTGAGCCCAGGTATTGGAATTGAGAAGGAACTTCTCCATTTCTCGTCTGGCTGCTCCTCCTTGGCAAGCCTGGACCAGTCGCCATACCAACCCACTCCCTCTGCAGGGCCCTGTGTCCTCTCTTCAGAGCGTAAGCTACAAAATCCCTCCGTCTCCCCAGGACTCCATGAATAAGCCTCCACCACCACACCTCTGCTAGGGCGCACAGCGTGGGATAGGGCACCCGCGCACGTGTGTCCCAGGGGGCCTCCTGGACTGTGGTGAACAACTCTGGGAGGTGTGTGGAGGGCATCTTCAGTTTCCTGCAGGTTGCCTCAAATCCTGAGCCACCAAAGAGCCCCAGGATCTCCACGTGAGCTTGTCCTGGAGGCCTCTCCAGGTCTTATTTTCCCCCTTGAGTTAAGACCCCAAGTTTGAAGGTGGGAAGGATGGGTGAATTTTAAACCTCAGCTCCAAATAATAAATCACACCTTGAAACATTGGAGGTGACTTCTACCTCTGTCAATGGAACCACAGGCTTCCTGACACACAGATTTATAAAGCAGAGCGATCTTAAAGTCTCGGTGCTGGCAAGGCCTTTGGGGGGTCATCCAGTCAAACCCCATCAGTTTATGATTGAGGACACCGAGGCCCAAAGACAGGAAGGGAGTTGCTCAAGGTCACACAAGGAGCCAGAGTCAGAGCCGGGCCCAGAAAGAAAGGCCTTGGATTCTCGTCCCAGAGCCCTTTAGTTACCTCCACCACATGCCACTCCACACCCCCCACTGGCCCACAGAGCCCTGAGTGACCTCCCTCATGAGAGCCTGGAGGACTGAGCATGGAGTGGTGCTGTGGAAGCCACGCTGGGCCCCTGAGGCAGTGGGCTAGGTTTGCACCCAGGCCTTGCTCTGTGACCTTGGGAAAGTCACCTCACTTCCAGGCCTCGTTTTGCTCCTCTGTGAAAGGGAGACAGCAGCACCTTTGGCACAAGTTTCCGTGAGGATGAAATGAGATACTGGAAGTGAAGGTCCACGGCAGGGCTCAGAGTGTGCGCAGGAGCTGAGGAAGAGAGGTTGGGCTCCCCCCAGCCTTCTCAGCAGAGCCCCCAGCTGGCGGCTGAGGCAGGAGGAGCCACAATTCCGCCCCTGTGGGCAGTAAGCAGTGGGCAGAGGAAGAGAAAAGTGAGCAGGAGAGGCTGACCCCAGCAATGCTGGCAGTTGCTTGTGACCATGGCCCCATCTCAGGGGCTGAGGGCTAACTGCTGAGAAAGGAACAGGCAGTCACCGGCTTGCTGAGGTCAGCAAGAGGCTGGCAGGCAGACCAGGTGAGAAGTGGGTGCAGCCGTGAGCAGATGAGCCTGCAAGACCCAGACTCCCCCTCTGGCATGCGGGACAGTGGTGGGGGTGGGTTACAGTGGGGGCACCGAGCTGGCCAGTTCAAAGCACATTCTACCTCCAAATATCCCAGTGACCTTGGCGGAGTCAGCTCCTCACTGCACTGCTCACCGTCACCCATATGCCTCAGGCTTCCCACCTGGACAGCTGGCATCATGAATCAAGAAACTGGCATTTGACTGGGCCTTGATATCAAGGGGCTGAGACAGGTCATCGGCTCCACTCCTGCCCCAGGGGAGACAGCTTGTATGGCTTCATGACCTTGGGAAAGTCACTCAAGTCTTGTTTCTCAGCTGTGAAATAGGGACAATGATGGCTTCCCTGTGAAGTTTTTGTGAGGATTAACTGAGCTAGCTATAGCATTGTGCCTAGCACGGAACCTGGTAGGAGGCCCTCAGCCAATGTCCACCACCTCTGGGAAGACAAAGATGCGCTTCAAACAATGCTGAAAACTTTCCCACCTTTATCCAGCTCCTCCTTAAGAAACTCTTACTGACATACAATTTACTAACACTTGCCCAGTATTTTATAGTTTCAAAGTAGTTTCCTATCCATTATCTGGATTACTTCTTTGAACAGCAAAGTAGATGCTGTCAGCCCTGTACCTGTTGTACGGATTGGGAAACAGGCTCAGAAAGGTTGAGTGTCTAACCCAAAGTCACACAGCTTAGATTTGAACCTGAGTCTCTCATACTTCAGAGTCCACAACTCCTTACTCCACCCACCATCACCTCTTAAAATCCAGTCAACTCTATTCATTCTTCAAGAATTCCTCCTCCACCCCTCACAGGAGAGTGGGATGGGGCACAAAGTTAAGAAATCAAAAACTGGTATTGTGTGGGAGCAATTTCTTAGCCAGCTTGATCCTATTTCTGGTAGGGGAAGAATCTGGCACATGCCGGGGCCATGACCTTAAGGAGGCCCCTGGATGGAGAAATTCTCCAGCCCCTGCCCTGCTGTCCATCAAAGCATTTGCCTTTTCTCTTGACACAGGACAAAAGACCAGCCCAGGCCCCCTGATGCCAGAAGTGGGTGAGTGAGTAAGGGGAGTAAGAAGTTATGGCTGGGATGGAGCACAGGCATTGGAGTACCAGGACGGACCTGGGTGCCCTTCTCTTGCTCTACCCCAAATCCATCCCCACAGTGGACCTGCTGCCAGGAGCAGGAACTGCAGGAGGCTTCAACTGTCCAGGCAGGAGCCCTGGGGGGGGGGGGGGGGGTGGGGGGGGGAGGAGGATGCAAGGCAGAGGCTGCGTCTCTTCTTTCATTTCTCCTTTTTACCAGGAATTTGCTCTGGGGCTGGGCCCACTCTGAGCTCCAGAAACTCTCCCTGGGCATCCAGAGAGGCCACAGAAAAGCCCCCTAAACTCCTAGTGGCTATTTTCTCTTCTGTGTCCTCTATCGTCTTCCTAGTGTGAGAGTAAATGCCATCCTGTGTGAGACCCAGTTCTCATTGCCAGCTCCTGCCTCCCAGGGGCACTTGGGCAGCTGGAAAAGGGGCCAGACTGTCCCCTGTGCTGCCACCTCCTGCTGGACAGAAGCCCAGCATTCAGGAGGGGGCCTCTTCCCTCCACCCCTCCGAGTGAGCAGCATCTCCACAGGGTCCCTGCATTGGTCTCTCCCTTCCCTAGGGAGCAAGTCCTTCTCCTCAGTTGGGGGAGGGCAATTGGACTGCAGTTGGGGGCCTCCCTTGCATCCTCATGGGCCAGGCCATGGTCATTTTACCCAGGACAGTCCTGCCCATGACCCGGCAGGGTTCTCACTTTCTCCATCCCTCTCAGCAAAATGAACAACGTTCCTAATCTCTGTTCCCTAGGTGACTCGCACCCTCTACCATACACTGTAGCAGTCCCCTAACACCTAACCTCTGCTCCGGGCTCTGTGAACCCTGGGCCCTGGCCCGGCTGGGGAGGCCCAAGGTTCAACCCAGCCCCAGCCCCTCTGGGAAATGCCCCCGCCCCACCGGGGGCTCTCACCTCGCCGCTGATCGCCGCACTCCGATGGGCGCTGGAGCCAGGCCCTCCGGCCCCGCTTGTCCGGGCCGCCTCCGGGCCGCCTCCTCGGCTCTGCTCGGCAGGGCAGCTCCGCGGCCCCCGCGGCCCCGCGCCCTCCGTCTCCCCGCGGGCGCCGCCGCCGCCGATTGCTGAAATGCTGGACAGCGCACCACCATGGAGGCGCCTCCCAGCCCGCCCGCCGGCCAGAGCGGCTCGGCGCCCACAGCGCCCTCCGCAGGCGTGGAGGTCCCCACCGCGAGCGGAGGCAGGGGACCCACGCGTCGCGGAAGGGCTCTCCACCGCAGCGACATTTGTTCCACGCCTTGCGGGTGGGGCCACGCCAGTCCCAGGAGGCTCCTGGGGCGAGGGAGCTTATTAATCTGCAGCTGGGAGTGGAACTCGGTATCCTGAGTCGTCGCCAGGACACTGTCCGGGCAGCGGGTGTTTAAGAGGGCCAGATACTGCTGGGAGACACGCCCAGGACGTCCCTTTCATCGTGCCTCTTGGTGGCCGGACCGAGGCTAGGCGAGGTGGTGGGGGACAGCCCAACGGCGAGAGATTTTGAGAATGGACTCGCTGGACATTTGGTGACTCCGGATTCGGTGTCCGGAGTCCTGAGTTCAAGTCACCCTTGGATTACTCTTTTTGTGACCTTGGGTGGTCTGTCCCTCCTGTAACTCCTGCCTCCCTTCCCTTGACTGAACAGTGAATGGGTTGTGTGGAGGAAACTCAGGGGTGGGGGCAGGCTCTAGAAGGGGCTTTGGAAGCCCAGAGACCTTTCTGTAGTGGAAGCCAGGAACATGGAGGCCTTTGCTTGGAGCCACCAGTGGTGTCCACGTGGGTGTCTCAGGAAGCGAGCGGGACTGGAAGTGCCAGAGGAGGCCTGAGCTGGGCCAGGAGTAGAGTGAGGCAAGTGAGGTGCCCGGAGCACAGATTTTAAGAAGACATTTGTGTGATCCTGAGAGTCATCCGTGGATCAAGTATATGTTTGATGTGAGTCTGTGCGGGTTTATGTGTGTGTGTGTCCATCTGTATATATGTGCATCTATGTGCATCTGTTTCTGTATCCGTGTCTGGAATCTGTGTCTGTGTGTGCTCTCCTCCCCTCCCTTTCCCTCTCTTTCCCCCCAAATTTCTTCACCTATGTGTGCCTTTGGAGTGTTGGTATAGTGTGTGTGTGTGTGTGTGTGTGTGTGTGGTGTATGTGTTAGAGACATGGAGAGAGAGTCGTTGGGATCCTGGCTCTGCAGGCCCATCCCAGTCTGCAGAACAAAGCTTGGGGTGGGGGAGAGGGGTGGGCTGCAGCTGCTGCCGCCATTACCACAGCCCCATAGCCCCAGGGGCGAGTCCTCTGTTAGTCTCCTGCCTTCTGGCTGCATGAATATTTCATCTGCTGGGGCCTTGGGCTGGCCTAGCACCAATGTGCTTGCTTCCCCTGCCAGGGACACGCTGCCCCCTTTGCCTGGCTGGGCCTCCCAAGGCAGAGCAGGGAGTAGGCAGATCAAGGGCTGGGAGAGTGCCCTCTGGAGGGCCCACAGGCCTCTCCTTGCCTGGGGAGCCAGGGCTGGGTGTGGAGGGGGCAGAGGAGGCCACAGGAGGTGCAGGGACACACCATCCTTTCTGAGGAAAGCCCATTCCTTAAATGAAGTCAAGTCGGCTTTATGATACCTCGCCACAATGATTTGGTTCCTGACCAGCCCTGGTCTCAACTCTGTTTGGGACTAGTACCTGGCAACACTTCACCCCCACTGGGCACACCTCCTGCCCTCCCCTCATCTGCCGAGGGTCCTGCAAGCTGGCTGCCGGCAAACCTCCCCCGCCGTCCCTGGTCCTCTGTTCTATTACACGGAGGGCGGGGGGAGCCCTGGAGGCCTGGGCAGTCTCAGCCCCAGAAGCCCTCTCAGCTCTTGTACTCCCTTGCCCTGGCTCCAAGGAATAGACCTCTGCCTTGGTTTCCCTACCAGCCTGCTAATTTTCCAAAAAGATCTCCTTCCCTTTTGTTCCTCTTTTCAACAAAGGGCATCACCATCCGTGCAGGGTTTTCTCAGCTCGCCCCTCTGGGTCTGCTCTCTGCCCTGCTCTGGGCCTTGGGAGGCTGACGTCTGCAGACTGACTACCCAGGTTCCCTTGTCCTTGACTTTTGGTTGGCTCCATCCAAGGGGAAGCATCACCAGGAGAAGGAAGGGTGGGAGGAGAGAGAAGTTAGGTATATATTCCCCTCTGAAGTCCTGTCCAGCTCTGGTCCAGTGGCCCCTCATCTATGGCTCCAGTTCTTCTGGCGAATCTCTGGCATTGAGTTTCCTCCCTGTGGCCCTTCAGAGGTGGTAATGGCTCCCGTTGTTATAAGTCTCTGGGTGCCTCTCTAGCCCTTGTTGGTCTGTTCTCGTGTCCTTGCCTGCACCTCTGTCCACAGTCCCTTCATCAAGCTCTCCTCACTTAAACCTTTGGAGGTGCTGTCTGCTTCATCCTGGGTCCCTGACCCATGTCTCTGTCAAGTCCAGACTCTAAGCCAGAGCCCTGGGAGTCCCCTGAGCCTTCCAGTTCCCCCTTCTCCCTGCAGACCTTCCACTTTCTGGAACCGTTCCTCTTCTTCACACCCAGAGCGTCTGCCTGGCCCAGGCCTTGGTCCTCGTTGCCTGCCTGGTGCCTCCCCCCTCCCCATCCACTCTCCGCTGGAACATACATCTCTGCTCGGATAGCATGTGATCAATGAACCCTTCCAAGACCTCCCCATATGAAATAGTGTCTCCCCACCCGGCACTATTTTTCCTTCTTACCCTTTTTTTAAAAAAAATGTGGTAAAATACACATAACATAATATTTACCTTCTTAGCCACTTTAAGCGTGCAGTTGAGTGGTGTTAAACACATTTGCATTGTTCTTCAGCCATCACCACCATCCATCCTCATAACTTTTTTCATTGGGGTGGGGGAGAGGGGTGGGCTGCTATTAGACACTGACTCCCCGTTCCTTTCCCCCCAGCCCCCGGCAACCTCCGTTCTCCTCTCTGTCTCTATGCATTTGGCTGCTCTAGGTACCTCATGTAAGTGGAATCATACAATAGTTACCTTTTTGTGTCTGGCTTATTTCACTTGGCATAATGTCCTGAAGATTCATCCATGTTGTCGATTGTGTCCGAACTTCTTTCCTCTTTAAGGCTGAATGATATTCCATCGTATGGATAGACCACATTTTGTTCATCCATTTGTCTACCAATGGACCTTTGGTTTGTTTCCACTTCCTGGCTATTGTGAATAACGCTGCTAGGAACATGGGTGTTCAAATAGGTTTGAGTCCCTGCTTTCAATTCTTTTGGGTATATACCCAGAGGAGGAATAACTGGATTATATCGTAATTCTATGTTTAATTTTTTGAGGAACTGCCATACTGTTTTCCATAGTGGCTAAATCATTCTAATTCCTACCACCAATGCACAAGGGTTCCAATTTCTCCACATCCTTGTCAACACTTGTTTTCTGTTTCTTAAAAAATAATAGTCATCCTAATAAGTGTGAAGTCATGTCTCATTTTGGTTTTGGTTTGCATTTCCCTGATGACAAGTGATGCTGAGCATCTTTTCGTGTGCTTGTTGGCCATTTGTCTATCTTCTGTGGAGTGCCCTCCCTTGTTTTCATCTTATGACCACCGGTCATATTACTCATCTACTTGTGTTTTTTTCTGTCTTCATATTCTAGACCTTGAGCTCCATGAGGGCAAGGACTTTGTTCCCTGCTGTATCCCAGTTCCAGCTCATAGTAGATGCTCAATAAATATTTGTTGATTGAATATCTAAATATTTCCCTTGATGTTTTCTCAATCCATTTTCTGTCCAACCTCATTAGCCAAAATTTTGTCTGTCTTACATTCTGCCATTCATATCATGAGAAAAATAGTGCCATGAATGAGCCTTTCCAAAGTAGACAGCGGACCCTTCCACCTGGGACAGATTCATGCTTTCCCATCCGGGAGCCAGACTCACTTGCCTTCAATCTGTCACTAAATTTGGCATTGCCCACCTCCTCTGTCTCCTCCCCCACCAACTCCTGTACCCCCCACTGGCCTTTATTTTTGCTGTTCTCCCCACTGCAGCACCTCTTATGACTTCCCTGTCCTTCAACACTCAGCTCCAGGGTGAACTCCCCTTCCAGGTGCCCCCATCCCCCACCCCCAATGCCTGATCAGCCCTTCCAGGGGCCTCATGCTCAGAGGCAAGAGCAGGAAGGATCCTGTGATCAGGTCAGGCGGGAGTTCCCAGGCCCAGAGAGTGGTTTCTGGTGGCCTTGACCTCAGAATTAGCCCTGCCCTTTCTGTCTTATTCTTCCCTGTCTCTGCCACCCTCACTCTGTGCCATCCTGTGTCTAGAACATGAACTCCAAGATGCGGGGCTGGGTCACCCCTGTCTCTGCATCTTCCACACCAGCACGGAGGAGGCAAGAATCACCACTTGTTGAGTTGAGTTGTCTGGTTTTCTGTCTGTCTCAAAGCTGTTCTCTGTCCTCCCTTTCACCTGTTTTTGCCTCTCCATCCCCCAGTCGACTCTGCTCCCTTTCTCTCTGGCTCTGCCTTGTCTCTTTCCATTTACCTCCCTGTATGATGGGCTGTAGACCTGGGGCACTTGGCCTTGGAGTCAGCCCCTCTCTTCTGGTGCTTCCCAACGTGTTTCCTCGATCCTCTGCATCAGAACCACCTGAAGTTGAAAGTGTTGGTGTTGGAGCCTTTTCTCAGACCTGCTCTGATGGTTACCTACTGCTGCGTAACAAATACGCCAAAACAACCACTGTTTTATTATGTGGTTTGTGGGTCAGAAATTTGGGCAGGGCTTGGCTAGGTGGTTCTTTGGCTCCATGAGACATAAATGCGGTCCCTTGGTGGTTTTCAGCTGATGGATGGGCTGTGGACTGGAAGGTCCAGGACACCTTCAGTTACCTGTCCGGGGCCCTGGTGGGGATGGCTGCAGGGCTGGGCTCAGCTCTACGTCTCTTGTCCAGGTAGTCTCAGGCCTCTCCATGTGCTGTCTCCAGCAGAGTCTGCAGACTTCTTCCATGGTAGCTCAGGCCTCTGAAAGCAAGTGCTCCAAAGAGAGGAGGTAGAAGCTGTCAATCTCTTAAGGTCTAGGCTCAGAAGGCATGACATCACTTCCCCATTTTCTTTCTTTTTTTTTTTTTTCTTAAGATTGGCCCTGCGCTAACATCTATTGCCAATGTTTTTTCCCCCTTCTTCTCCCCAAAGCTCCCCAGTACATAGTTGTATATTCTAGTTGCATGTCCTTCTGGTTGTGCTAAGTGGTACGCTGCCTCAGCATGGCCTGATGAGCGGTGCTAGGTCAATGCCCAGCATCCAAACCAGGGAAGCCCTGAGCCACCAAAGTGGAGTGTGCAAACTTAACTACTCGGCCATGGGGCCGGCCCCACTTTCCCCCATTTTCTATTGGTCAAAGCAATTACAGACTACGCCATTTAAAATAGTGCTTTCTTGGGGCCGGCACCGTAGCCTAGTGGTTAAGTTTGGTGTGCTCCACTTTGGCGGCCCGGGTTTGGTTCCCAGGTGTGGACCTACACCACTCGTCGGTGGCCATGCTATGGTGGTGACCCACATGCAAAGTAGATGAAGATTGGCGCAGGTGTTAGCTCAGGGCTCATCTCCCTCAGCAAACAAAAAATTAAAAAAAATGAAATAGTGCTTTCTTGCTTATAGCCAAAGGTGGGAGACATAGATCCCAACTCTTGATGGGAGAAGGGGCAAGGAATTGGTGGCCATCTTTAATCTGCCATACCTACTGAGTCACGCTCTTTGGGGTAGACCCACAATCATTCTCCTGAACTTGAAGACCCAATGCTATGGCCCTCATCTGCCTAGAGTTCCTGCTCCTCATTCCCTGGGCTGTTCCTTTGCCCAGCATGCATCACGGCCTGTCGCCATAGGCTTAGATGCTGTCAACCCACGCTCACCCCACTGTCATTAGCCAGCCCCACTCCTTCGCCCACCTCCCCCCAGCACACGCTGACACTTCTGTGAGACACATGGGTATGCCACAGAAGGATGGCAGGATTTAAGCATGAGCAGCCAGCAGGCATTTCCAAAGAGACTGCACCAGGCACACGGTGGATGTTTTTTGATTGCACGATCCTGTTCTTACTGGAGAGAAAGGTCTGGAACTGAAAGACAAAAACAGTCTTTGAAGCTCAACTCCAGGGGAGCTTGTGTAAAGCCACCCAGGGCACATAGACAAGAGGTGACAGTCTGAGGCCACCTGGACTTGTTGACTCTCCAAGAAGTGAAAATGAGTGTGTGCCTGGTGCTTGCCTGGCTGGCTGTGGGCCTGGGGTCTCCGAAGACCTTGTTACTGCCCTCTCTGTGCAGGCGAGAGTGGGGCGGGGTCCTGGTGCCTAAAATGTCTTCTAAGACTGTCTGGACTTGGGCTCTCAGGGGGCTACTGGAGCAATCTAGGAGGTGTACTTGGAGGGAGAGTCTTGAGCTGGGCCCAAAGGGTGGGGAGGGTGTGACTGGTCCAGTGGGAGCAGTGGGGTCTGGAGTCAGACCCAGGCCCGAAGCCCAGACTTGCTGCTAACCAGCTGTGTGCATGCAGGAAAGTGACTGAGGCCTCACTGAGCCTCAGTTTCCTCATCTGTAAAGTGGGGCTATTGATACTTGTCACTGAGGGGTTGTGCTCCTTCCTAATTATTCTAGATCTTCTCATGGTCATAGCTTGCAGCTCATCTGTGATACAGGGAAAGGCCAGTGATGTTCTGATGTCTTTTATCTGGAAAATGACAAAACCTGGGCATCCTGGTCCCTCCCCCATCCCGATACCCTTCCTGTTCATTCTTTGCCCCTGACCCAACCCATCAGCGGTTCCCTGCTGGGGTCCTTTCTCTCTCCTTGCTCCCTTCCCTGTCGCACTCTGCTGGGTCAACACTGCGTTCAGGGACCACACGGCCTCTTTCTTTCTGTGCCTCCCTGCCTGGCCCCCAGGCCCCCAGGCCTCTTCCTCTGCTTTTCCTTCCCCTCCTCCCAGCACATCACTCTCTCCCCCTCACCGCAGAGCCTGGGAAATTGAGGAGTCCCTTGTGGCAGGCGGGCAGGGCTGACCTTGAAGCACATCTTTAATAAAAAATGAGCGGAGGCGGCAGCAGCCCCGGCTCGCCTCCCCTGCCCTCCCCTCCTCCCTCCGGCCTCTTGCTCTCCTCTCCTTCCCTTGTAAATCTACCATAAGGGGCCTTTGCCCTGGGTTAAGCATTGCCCTCACTAGGGTCCTTTTGGAGAGTGCAAATCCCTGGATGCGGGAGTGTGAAGGAAATAAGCTTTTCCTGGGGGGCTGGCCCCATGGCTGAGTGGCAAGATCCTGTGCTCCGCTTTGGTGGCCTGGGGCTCGCAGGTTTGGATCCTGTGTGCAGACCTATGCACCACTCATCAAGCCATGGTGTGGTGGCATCCCACGTAGAAGAACTGGAATGACCTACAACTAGGATATTTAACTATTTATTGGGGCTTTGGGGAGAAAACAAAAAAGAGGAAGATTGGCAACAGATATTAGCTTAGGGCCAATCTTCCTCCCCAAAAAAACAAAACAAAGCAAAACAAAAACACCTTTAGTTGGGATAAGGAAAGTGGTGTAGGAGAGGAGGAGAGGAGGCTGCGTTCTGAGGCTGTGGGCTCGGCCTGCTTCTGCCTTAGAGCTTTTCAAGGAACCTCCTCCCCAGCCAGTCTTCGTAACTGTCCCAGTGGTTCAGTTCCCGACACTGGCCCAAGGCCATCCTGGGCTGGAGTTGGGGGGCTGTCTCAGCAGCCTAGGCCTAACTCACTCAGGAGAATTGGAATCAGGTCCCCCACAGAGCCAGGTCCCACTCAACCTGGGCTCAGGAGTGAGAGGGACCCACACTTTGAACATGGCTGTATCCCAGCAATTGTGTTCATCCTCGTTACCTCTAATCCTCACAATGAGCCCATAAGCTGGAGACTATTGTCCCCTCTTGTAGATGAGGACACTGAGGATCAGAGAGTTTCAGAGCTTCCCATAGCCACTCAGTCCATAGGTGACCTGAGCAATGACTTGAGCCACGATCTGTGTGACCCAAAGCCAAGCTTGACACCTGAACCACTGGCCTCAGAGCTGTGCACAGTCTTATTTTTCCTCCCTGGGCCTGGGGCTCTGGCCCCTGCCCTGACCAGGGCACACAGCTCCTCTTCCGCCTCCTCCTGGAACCCACTCAGGCCCTTGGACGTGGGCTCTGTGGGAGGGACGGACCACCCAGAACCAGGTTGCCAATTCCCTGCCTCCTCAGTTTGTTCCCCTTTCCCCCTGGACCTTTTGGGACCCCAGAACCTGGACTTCCTTGAGCTGTCCACATGGTGCGTGTGTGACTCCGGCTGGCCCAGCTACTCTGCCCCTTAGGCCTTGAATGGGTCTTACAGGTGTATAGGAGGTGTAGATGTGTGTATGGATATGTGTGCACAGATGAATGCATATAGCGTGCATAAAGGGTGTGGGGGTAAAAATGCGTGAATAAATTTGGAAATGAGTGAATGAATGAGAAGTCACTCAAGTGGATAAGTGAATGAGGCATTGAGTCAATGAACTCTGCCCGCCAGGCAAGGTAGAGGCAGGAGCAAACAGACTGTGTCCTCTGGGCTCTCTCTCCCCCTGAAGCCCACTGTGCTGGAGATGCCCACCAAATGTTCATATTATCCTTCCAGAGTGGACAGTTGTCAATGGGACATGAATGCGCATCCAAGGACTACGTCTCCCAGCATTCCTTGCATGTAGATAGACCATGTGACTAATTCTCACTAACGGAATGCAGGCGGAAATGACATTTCCCTGGAAGAGGCACCTAAGAAGCAGGGATGCCCTCTCTTCTTCTATCTGCTGGCAGGATCCACAAGACTCTGAGGCCCAGGGGAGGGGAGAGGGAGCCACAAGACGGAAGGAGCCTGGGTCCCTGTATCATCGCGTGGAGGAGAGCTGCCTGCCGACAAGGAACATCAGTATAGGACTATTAATAAATGAGAAACAAGAGGTAGTGATAAGCTACTGGAATTTTAGAGTTTCTTTGTTATGGTAGCTGGTGTTGCCCTCGCTAGCACACTCACATAAGCTAGTTATTCACTGTCAGGCTGTGGAACTCAGCCCTGAAACACTCAGACGGGGGCTGTGGGGACCCTCGACAGGCATCCATGGTGAGGGCCAGCAGGGGGGACAGACAGCATGACCTCACACATTCAGGAAGGAGTTCATGTTGCTCCTGGGTTGGGGGAGGGACTCAGGTGTTGGGGTTAAAAACGACTAATTAGACAAAACTAATCTCCAGTGTCAGAAGTCAGAATAGTGGGCATCCTTGGGAGTGGGGACCAGGAAGGGCACAGGCAGAGGTGGGAATTCCTGTTTCTTGATCTGGGTGCTGGGTACATGGGAGTGTTCAATTGTGAAAATCCACTGAGCTGTATAAGGGTGATTTCTACACTTTCTTTAAGTATATTGTATTTCAAGAAATTTTTTTTAAGTGCCCAGAAGAGAGAAGGTTAAGGTAAGGACAGAAAAAGAGTGAAAGAAGACAGGGTGGAAACAAGGGGAGAATGTCAGCAGGGGGACAAAGGAGGAGCACAGGTGGGGCAGGGGGCAGAGGGCAGCCCCACCCCTTCACCCGGCACTGCGGTCCTGAGATGTATGTCTTCTCTCTTTCACTGGCAGGTCACCATAGTCTGTCACCCACCACCCATTGTCCCTCTATCCCACACTGGGCACCTACTGTGTCCAGGTCCAGGAAGCATCCAGGCCTTCCCCCTGGCCAGGTGCCCTGGCCTAGGGACCCTCACCCCCAAGGAGTGTGCAGCAAGCTCTCCTTGGAGGCCTGGGGCTCCACACCTGGATCCACGTGTTCTGAACAGGACAGGGCACTTGGGGAGAGGGGGTGGGGCTGGATGGAGGTGGAGGGGTATGGGGGCGGCTGCAGAGACGGCAGCTGAGGCTGTCTTGGAGGATGTGACCCAGTTTCATCTCTGCCATCCGTCTGCCAGCAGAATAGATTCTAGTCACCTGAACCCATTACACACGTCCACATGGCACACGTGTACCACTCACACACATCTCACACGTCTCTCATATACATGCCACGTGCATGAGTCCCTTACACATGCCACATCATGGCCCCCATGTCCTTCATGCTCCATAGACACACCCCATACACATGTCCCATAGCCGTGCCTCATATGCATGCCACATACATACTCCATATCTACTCACCCACGTACACACACTCATGAACACATTTTTATCTCCTCTACACCTGTATGGCCCAAACCTCACACACACACCACATCACACAACTCCTGACATGCACAGCACACACACACTCTCGCATCAACATGGGCCCCACACACGTGCAGCCACACACAAATAAATGCACCAACACATCAGACCCTGGGGCAGGGATGGCGAGAGAGGGCCTGCCTGTGGGAGAGGCACACCCACAGAGACCCGGACCCCCAGGCCCCCAGGGGCAGGAGTGGGTTAACTGAGGGTTCCTTCGTGGGCTGTAACCCAGGCCCACCTCTTCCGTGAGGCCTTTCCCAACTGTCCAGTGGACATAGAAGCCCGCTTCGAGCTGCGGAACCCCTGGCTTATGAGAAAGAACAGAAACTTCGAGTTCTTGCAGGTCTCTGCCGGGGCCCAGGCCCTGCCCCAGCTGGGGCGGCCCCCAGAGAGAGCTGGGAGCAGGGCTGGGAGGCAGAGCCCCGTGGGAGCTCCAGGAAGCTTGCACTGGACCGAGCTCAGCCTGCCCTCTCCATCGGCTGTTGTAGGGGGAGGCGCATGGCTTGCACAGGCTGTCTGTGTGGGACACAGAGGGAGCCAGGCTCCCTGGAAAAGGCCTGCGTGTGTGTCTGCACACACACAGCGACTGGTGTAAATATGGTGCATTTCACTGCACACGACCAAAAAGCCTCCCAACCCACTGGCAGCAGGGTCTCTTTCTGCCCTCCGGCCGTGCTTTAATTACTCCTCCAGGGAGCCTGGCAGGCTGAATTTGCTCTCGAGCGGAGGCGAGCTCAGTCAAAGCCTGTGCTGGCCAGCCCTGTGGAGGGGCGCCGAGGCCCTGGGCATCTGCTCTGCCTGTGACCGCCCCTTGGACCCCTGCTGCTTTATCTCTGGCTCCCACGGCCCAGCCAGAGCCCTCCTCCCAGCAGCCCCACATCAAGCCAAGCCTGGAGCATCCCTAGGAGCCACAGGAGGGCCCTGACCTCCAAATGAGGAAAATCACAAGGACTGTCACCATTTATTGAGTGCCTACTGGGTGTTGTGGACTTTGCACGCTTAATCCTCTCAGCAGGCCTGGGAATGGGCATTATCACCTCCATTTTACTAGTAAGGAAGCTGAGGCCCAGGGAAGGTAAGTAATTTGCTCAAGGCTCCACAGCCTTGGAGGTTGGGGGAATGGGGAGGAGGTCTGGGGTCTGGAGTGAGGTGACCTCTTGTTGGCCCTCAGCAGCCTCATCTTCCAAGCTGTCCTTCCGGACTACTCCAGCCCTGTTGGACTCTTCCTTCTGGAAGTTTCCGTTCACTGGGAAGCACGGAGTCAAAGTTGTGACGTAGCACAATGCCACTGAAAGTTCGGCAATTCGTGGTCCATCTCCACGTTTTTGCTCCTGCAGCATCTCCCGTACTGCTAGTGAGCTCTTTCTTTCGTACTGCTAGTGAGCTCTTTCTTTCAACCAGCTCCTGTTTGTCCTCAGCCTGTGTGAGCAGTGCTGCCCCAGGTGTGGCAGGCACCACCTGCTGGTTTCTAACACATAGACACACGTCATAATAAGTGTGCCCAAGTTGGGGCCCCTTGGAGAGGCCTGGGCTCTGCCTCCGTGCCAGGACCTCCAGTGTGTGGCCAGCGTGTCCCCTGCCGCCTCCTCCGTGTCCTCCACCAAAGCTGCTGGGACAGTCCGTGGTCCCCAGCAGCACGCCGAGGACCTGCCCTCCCCGTGGAGAGCGCCCGGGCTGGGGTCTGCTCGGTCTCAGTGAGGCCTCAGGTCCTGCCACCAACCACGGCTGGGCTGGCGAGGTCACTTGAGCCTCAGTTTGCTAATTGTCCCCACATCATGCCCGTGCCAAGAGGTGCCTGGCACAGAGAAGCGTCCCCTCGAGGAGGCCAAAGCTGCGCTGGGCTCCCCCTGGGACGGGCTTTCCCGTCTGTGACCGAGGCCTCCTCACAGCACACTGCGGTACATGTGGAAGGTTCTGGTGAGGACGAGATGCTCTGCAAATAGGCACTTCTTGGTTTGCTCCAAACGGGCAGCAGGGGGGTTCGAGGATCCCACTGCCACCGCCACCCCACCCGCTTCCTGAGCCACATCTTTCCCCTGAGCCCAGCCCAGAAACATCGGCATCTGCTCCAGAGCTCGCAGTGCCGGCCCCCAGCACCCCCCACGCACCCCACACCCCACACACGCACTACAACACACACACACCATACACACATCACACACCACACATCACACAGACCCCCCCCCACACCACACCACAGACACAGAATCACCCCAGCCGTGAAAGGAGCATTTCCGGTCGCCCCCACCTGGCCCCGGCAGGAGGGGAGTTAACCTAATTACCGCCGGTCTGCCTGGCGCGAGGCTCTGGGCTGGCTGGGAGAACATTAACACCGGCAGGAGCCCGGGAGGGAGGGAGGGAGGAGAGCAGGGCCGAGAGGAGTTATTTTTAGGCGACAGAGGTGGGGTTGGCAGTGGAGCTGGGCTGGTGGCGAAGGGAAGAGGGGGCTTCGAGCGATGGAGGGCTCAGGTCACGGGGATGAGGCAGCCTGGCTGCTGCCTCGCCTAAGAGGGACCAGGCCGGCTTGGGGCTCCTGGGAAGTGGGGAGGGGGCCAAGAGAAGGAAAGAGGGACTTGCCGAGCCGAGCCTCCTAGCAGAGCCGTCCCACTGGGCTGGGTTGCCAGCTGGGGAGAAGGAGAAATGGCTCTAAAATGGGGAGAAGGCTCCGCGTGATCTGCCAGCCCCACCCCCGCCCACCCCCACAGACAGACACACACGGGGTGGGAAGGGGGAGCAGGGCGGCGCTTCTCTGTCAGGCCTTTGAGAGTGGCTGGGCAGTGGCAGTGGCTGTGACTTCCTGGGGGCAGGCCAGACCCTCTGTGAAGGGCTGGCCCCTTCCATTAAGGCTCCTGATCTGGGGTCAATGACCCCCCATCCCCTATGGAGTGCTACCAAGATTCTGCCTCCCCCCGCCCTTAATTCTCTCTCCAGAAGCACATAAGACATCAAAGCTCAGTGAACCAGGAACCCAAGAAATCCCAGGGTCTGTTTTCAAGAGACAGGACCAACCCACGTGCAGGGAGGGTCTGCTTAGCGGTAGAGGGAGCTATTGGGAGATGACGCGATGTCTGAGGCACCGCCCCGCACAGGCTGCGGGCACCTTGCTGAAGGAGGAAAGCTCTGTAGCCAGACTGCCTGCGTTCAAATCCCAGCTCCCTTTACCTGCTGTGTGACCTCGAGCAGGTTACTCAAACTCTCTGGGCATCAGTTCTCTTGGTGGTAGAATGGAGATGCTAATTGTACCCCCTTTAGAGGGTCGTGATGAGGATTAAAGGGAACATGCCTACAAAATACCTAGGAGGCGCGTACTAGTTTCCTATGGCTGCTGTAACAATTACTACAAACTTAGTGGCTTAAAACAGCATAAAGTCATTCTCTAACAGTTCTGGAGGTCAGAAGTTCTAAAATCAAGGGCTGCGTTCCTTTTGGAGGCTCTAGCGGAGAACCTGTTTCCTTGGCTGCCTTTCTGGAGGCTGCCTGTATTCCTTGGCTCGTGGCCCCTCACTCCATCTTCAAGGCTCCCAGCATAACATCTTCAAATCTTTCTCTCTTCCTCTGTCTGGCCTGCTTCTGTCCCACATCTCCTCCTCTGAGTCTGACCCTCCTGCCCCCCTTTTATAAGGACTATCGTAATTACATCAGGCCCACCCAGATAACCCAGGGACTCTCCTCATCCTAAAACCTTTAATGTAATCACAGCCACAAAAGTCCCTCTGCCGTGGAGGATAACACAGTCACAGGTTCCAGGCCTTAGGACATGGACATCTTTGGGGCCATTATTCTGCCTCCCATAAGGCGGCTTGGGAGGTAGTGAGCGCTCAGCAGACGTGAGAGAGGGGGAAAAGTGCTCACGGCCTGGACAGGTGACACCGCTAACACAGCCAGGGGATGCTTAGTCAATAGGGCTTTCCGGGGGCTGCCAGGAAATGTTGGCCCTGTTTTAGGCAAAAGGTGACATAGGGTTAGGGTACCTGAGACATTACAATTCTCTGGTGCACAGCTCCTTACAGTTTGTAAAGGGCTTTTCGTGAGCTCATAGATGAGGAAACTGAGACTCAGCAAGCGGATGACGCTCCACTCAAGGTCATCAGGTGTATGTGGCAGAACCAGGATTTGAATTCAGGGCTGTTTGACTCCAAGTCTAGGGGCTCTTCCCACGCACCCCAGGTGCCTCGGCGCCCACCACAGCTGATGAACGCGGGATAGGTTAGGGGCCGGAGGCTGGGAGTGGGCACAGCACCCAGAGAAGTGCAAAGGGTAATGGGCTCGGGGCCCAGCAGCCAGGGCTCCCGTGCTGCACTGTCACTCAAGCTGTGTGAGCTTGGGCAAGTCACCTGATCCATAGAAGAGCGGTAATGGGTGGCTGCTGCATTAAGTGACAAGACCCATGTGTGAACTCAGGGAGTGGCGCTGGAGTGTGGGGTCAGCTCAATCACATGCTTTGGAAAGATATACGTTTGATTTTTTTTCTTCTTCTTTAAAGATTGTCACCTGAGCTAACAACTGTTGCCAATCTTCTTTTTTTAATTTTTCCTCTGTTTTTTTTCTCCCCAAATCCCCCCAGTACATAGTTGTATATTTTAGTTGTGGGTCCTTCTGGTTGTGCTATGTGGGACGCCGCCTCAGCATGGCCTGATGAGCGGTGCCATATTTGTGCCCAGGATCTGAACTGGTGAAACCCTGGGCCGCCGAAACAGAGCGTGGTTACTCAGCCACGGGGCCAGCCTCGCGTGTTTGATTTTTAATTTCATAAGTAACACTCATTGTGCATTCTGACCTCTGTTAGGAGGGATTTCTCACTGTGCAATATTGAACTGTACAAATTGTATGCGTTTACCGGGGCTGCTGGAACAACCTACTACAAACTGAGTGGCTTATTGTCTCACAGAGCTGGAGGCCACAAGCCCGAGATCAGGGCGGTGGCCGTGTTACCTTCTTCCCAGGGCTCGGAGGGGGACTGTCCCAGCCTCTCTCCGGGCTTCTGGCGGTTTGCTGGCAATATTTGGAGGTCCTTGGCTTGTAGACGCCTCACCCCATCTCTGCCTTCATCCTCACATGATGAGCTCCTTGTGCGCATGTCTGTGTCCAAATTCCCCCTTTCTATAAGGACACCAGTCATTCTGGATTAGGGGCCCACCCTACTCCAGTGTGAATCGTATCTGCAATGACCTGATTTCCAATAAGGTCACATTATGAGGAACTGGGAGTTGGGACTTCAACATATGAATTTTTAGGGACAAGTTCAACTCATAACACAAGTATAGAGAGCGGAAAGCTGAGAGCACTCCACATAGAGCACACACCCCAAAGGCAGCTCCCTCTCCATTCTAGAAGTGAACGCCATGCCACCTGGTGGGCATTCCTTCAAGATCTCTTTCTATGCACTTACATTCAAATATACATAGCTTTGGGGGAATTTTGTTGATTTTTTTTTTTTTTTGCTGTACATGGAATCATACGATACACATTTGTTCTCATTTAATAGGCTGTGGAGAGCCTTTCGAGTCACGTCAGCACTTCATTTACTAGCCTTGGCCATGGGGAGGGAGATGGGGTAGGTGAGACTGCTGGGAAAGCAGCACCTGGACCCTCCCCTCTGGCTGAAGCTCAGCTGGGGGTCAGCAACGTGGGTCACCGTGCTGGGTGGGGAGTTTGTTCTCTGGGCCCGCTCTCCGGTTCCTCTGCAGAAGGGGCCCTGTTCCACTGTGGGACACTAGTTCCCCCTTCATCCGTGGTTTCTCCTTCTGTGTTTTCAGTTACCCATGGTCAACCATGGTCCGAAAATATTATATGGAAAATTCCAGAAATAAACAATTCATAAGTTTTACAGTGCACGCTCTTCTGAGCAGCGTGACGAAATCTCTTGCCGTCCCGCTCCATCCCGCCCGGGACGTGACTCATCTCTCTGTCCAGCGGATCCAGGCTGTTGACGCTCCCCCACCGCCTGAGTCACTTAGGAGCCGTCTCGGTTATCAGATCAACGGTCACGGTATCACAGTGCTTGTGTTCAAGTCACCCTTATTTTACTTAATAATGGCCCCAAAGCCAACTTTATTATCAGTTATTGTTGCGAATCTCTTCCTGTGCCTAATTTATAAATTAAGCTTTATCCTGGGTATGTACGTATAGGAAAAAACGTAGTGTATGTAGAGCTTGGTACTATCCTTGGTTTCAGGCATCCACTGGGGGTCTCAGAATGTATCCCCCACAGAGACGGGGACTTCCGTATTAAAATATTTACCATCGGAAGCACTCTGGTCCTGGTGAACCGATTTGGGAGGTGCCACACTGCCAGGTGTCACCCCTTTATGATGGGCAGGTCCAGGGGGCCCCAGGGGTGGGGCCAGCAGCCTGGGCAGCAGCTGTTGACCAGTCGGTTCAGGTAGTGATTTCATAACCAGATCAGCTATACTGCTGCCAGCTGGCTGATCATCAACCCACGGGCCCTACTTTTGGCATCTGGTTCTGGGTGACCCTATTCGACTTCATGAGGAAATTGAATTAAGCATCTAGAAGAAAGTGAAGGGGAGGAAAGAAGAACACATTTCTGGTTGGTCAGCTAGGTGGCTCTCAGGAGTTGGCCCCCAGCAGTGAGCCCACAGGCGCAGGACGGCAGGCAGGCAGGCGGGGGAGGACATGGGCGGCCTCCTAAAGTGGGTTAATTGAGGAGATCCATCTCAAGCCCTAGGGGATGAGAAACTGGAGACGTCTGGAAAGCACTCCTCTGGAAGGCCAAGCTGCAAGCACGCAGAAGCCCCAGGCCCGGTCCCCTGCAGGGTGCGATGGAGGAGCTACTGAGGACACCCACAGCGCCTGCAGGTCTCAGGCCCCTGCAGGCCCGGTGCCTTCCCTCTCGGTCACCTAATAGCTCTGTCCACCCTGGGCTGCCGGAGGGAGTGGCCTGCCTTGCTGTCTACACAGGGAGGAGCCCAAGGTTACCTGGCTAGTGGAAGTAGGAAGTTATTCTTCACGCTGCTCTGCCCTCATCTTGTGCGGCATGGTCTGAGTCTCTTGAGCAAGGCTGAAGGGTGGGGGGTGTTTTCTTCCCAGACCCACTCCCCCTGGACCCCATTGCACTGATATTGTGTCTCTGGGTCCTGCCTCCAAACCCAGGAGCTGATTCCCCGCCCTCCCTGGACTCACTCCCACCTGCATCGTCCCTGTCTGAAGGCGGCTGTCCCTTGCCATCAGAGGGAGCAGAGACCAGACAGGGCAGGGGTGGCTCTGGGCTGGAACGCTGCTCCTCACTCCGCCTGGCCTAGGCAGGGCCAAGGAGTCACTTGGCAGCAGCGGCCTCCAGCTCCCTCTGCAGGCAACTCAGCAGAACTGCAGAGGAGGTTTGGCCTGCCACACACCAGTCCCTCCTGACGTGGGTCAGGGTCATTCTAGGTTAAGCTGTTCAGCCCTCTGGCTTCGCAGCGAGGACGCAATACTCCACTTTCCTCATAATTACCCAACTTGGCTATGTCTACCCGGGACTTCAGCGGCAGCTCCTTTGCAGGACCAGTTCATGCGCCGTCTAATTACCTCGTCGTGGGTGCCCCGCTGCTTCCACACCAGCTCCTCTCTGCTCTCTAAAGACTGGTTCTTGGTTTCCCCCAGCAAAGGCCTCAGCCAGCTCATTATGGTCATTAACACCATACACTCAATCCCTGGGCTTTTGTTCCTCGCTGAGGGGGTCAGGAGTTGTGCGTCAGGAGGCAACCAGAAGGCAGGGATGGCAGCCAGCTCTCGGCCTGGGAGGTGGATAATTGGAGCTTGAAAGCGGGGGCGCTGCTATTTAATCCGTGCTGCTAAGTGGCTGATGGACTTCAGGGTAGAGGAAAAGGGGCTGGGAGTACTGTCTTTTCTCCACATCCCCGTCATCCCCCTCCCAAAGTGCCACCCCATTTTGAGCCCTCAGCCCTTCTGCTGGGGAGCATCCTCTGGTCTGTTGCCACATCTTTCCTACTTAGTGTGGCCTGCAGCATGGCATCACCTGGGCCCACCCCAGATCCTGAGTCACACTCTGCTTGGTAACAAGCCCCACCCTAGGATCCTGTCACCACCCTGCTCAGCACCTTTGACATCCTCCCTGTTCCCACCATCCACAGGGTGAGATCCAAGCTCTTCAGCCTGGCACCCAACACCCCCAGAATGGCCTCACTCCCCTTGTCGTGGGCCCTGTGCTGCAAAGCAAACACTTCGACATTCCTCCAACACACCTGGCGGCCTGACGTGCATATCCTGTCCTCCCGCTGGCTGGAATCCCACACAGCCTGCAGGGCCAGCTCCACTGCCACCACCTCCCCCGCCTTCCTGGCTACCTTGATGGGGCAATCTTCTCTGATCCTTGCCTCTGCAAGACATCCAGAAATAACCTTGTTCTCTCCTGAGTCCTGCAGGACTTTATCTGTGTTTTTCTCATGTCCCTGACTTGTCTGTAAGTCCTGAAAGGCAGGAGGCTTAAACAGTGAAAAGAGCTCTGGGGGAGCCAGTGTCAAGCGTGGTGACCACCTGCAGCCTCCTCCGCATGATCTGGAAGAATCTGTAATATTTTAGGGTGTTGGTCCTCCCTCCTGGACTGCTAGATCAGAACTGCCGAGAGGCGGGGACAGGAGCCTGCATTTTAAGCAGTGGGACCTCTTTGGGAGGCCCCGTGTGGTAACCACTGGCCTATGATGGGCACAGATCATCCTGAACCAAGACTACCTGCTTTGAGTGAGCTGTACCAGGTCCTGCCTGCCAGGGCACTGCAAGGATCCCCTGAAAGAGCAAACGCGCCCCAAACAGAGCGGGCACAGTGCTTCCCCCACAGAACCACCAAGACTAGTCCAAAAGCACAATGATGTCCAGAGCCACGCTCTGCAGCAGTGAAAACCTCAACCACCTAGTTATCCAACAGAGGAAGCAATTTTAGAGTGTGTTCATCCCAAGCATTACCCAGCTATTAAAAAAGTGATATGGGAAAACACACGCTTGTAAATGGATCGTGTGGGGCAGGTAATGTCCAAAGTTGGCTCCCAGAGAACCAGGCCTCCTGGTGCTCAGGCCCTTGTGCGGTCAGTCCCCTCCCACCGCCCCTGGGCTGGCCTTGTGACCTTTAACCACAAGACGTGCCGGAAGTGATGCTGTGCCGATTCTGAGCCTACGTCTTAATGCCTGGCTTCTGCTTTTGCCCTTTTAGGAGCCCGGAGCCATCAAGGAAGAAATCCGCCCGCCATGATGTACCGCAGCCCCGGACACCAGCCACGCGCCCGCCACCGTCCGGCCAGGCCCCGCACCTGCGGAGCAGAACCTCCAACCCACAGAATCATGAGCCGTACCAAAATGGCTTACAAACAGCTAAACTGGGTGTGCGCATGTGTTAGTAACAGAAAACCAGAAGAACAGACTGCCAAATGGCACATGAAGCATTCTCTCAACTCATGAAATACGCGAAGTTAAGAGGACAAATACTATTGCCAGTGATTATTTCCTGCTTTATTTTTTGGCTACATTTTAGGTTTTAAACCATGAACATGTACTACTTAAGTAGTATAAGAAAACAATGATGCCATACTTGATAAAATCCATTTCAGTTTTAATTTTAAAAAAACCTACTATAGATAAATGAGTGTCCACCATTGAGTGTAGCTCCAGCCCCACCTACCCTCTCACCTGTCAATGGAAGGTCATCTGTTGCTAGAAAGTTCTGTTTCCACTTGAGGCCATGGCTTCAGGGGAGCAGTTTGAGCCCGACACTACCGGGAGTCAGGTCTCCCTCTAACTCCCACACCCTTACCTAAGCCTGGCGAACACAGTGAAGTCCCTTTCAGGCCACTGATGAAGACATGCCGCCACCTATGTCCTCAGCCCTGCCACAGCAGCTGATTTTGGTTGCTCCTGTCCCCACCCCAGCTTTCCTCACAATTCTGGCCATGGGAAGTCACTGTCACTGAACACCAGTGCTCGATCTGAAGAGGAGGAAATTCAGAGCGGGCCAACGCAGCTTTAACGTAGAGGACAGTGCTGTCTGCTCAGCTGGAAAATACCACACACAACTAGGGACAGAAAACGGCGGCCTGGCCTCAGCCACCGAGCCACCACCCGTGCGGGTGAAGGGACACCATGAGGACCGGGCCCGAGCCAGCCCTTCTCGGTGTGCACACCTGAGATGCAATGGGGCAAAGAGAACAGCGGGAGGAGCGCTCACGGATGAATATTTTAGATTTTCCTGAAGCTACTGATGAAACCATCACGCTTCAGTCTCACGTTTAAATAACACCTAGTTCTGACTCATGATGAAGGAGGCGCAGACACACTGTGAAGTCAGCTCTAACGGGGGAGAAAGCACAGTCTTTCTGGAGAGACCTTGAAAAAGAAAACCAGAGCCTGCTTTTATTGATGCACCAGCGGACCGCCCGAGATCTGGAAGGGACGGTGACAGTAATACAACACTCATCATGGAAGCAAAGTGAAATACAAAGGGGTCTGAAATGGCTTTACATGACATGACGCCTTAATAAGTTAGGGAAACAGCTGCTCATCAGCTGCTTTCTCATTTCATGCTCTTTACAAACTCTTCTCCTTTCTTGATTGAGGCTTTCAGCTCAGGAAGGGCCTCGGCTATCATCTTCTCTTCGAAAGAGGAGAGTTTGCCAAGGCCTAGATTCTTCTCGATGCCCTTTTTCTGAAGGAGAGAGGAGAGGCAGTGAAATTTTACAATGAAGTTTCCGTGAATGAGTTTGCTACAGAAACCCACCTTGTAACTCCATCAGCTCTGCCTGCTCTCCACGCCCAGGGCTGCTGCGCAGGCGGCTGAGGGAGCAGAGACACCCGTGCCGGCCCGCAGGTTGTCAGCGGTGGGCTGGGACTGGGCTCCCTCAGCACTGTGCGCGCACTCAGGACAACCGCTTCCGTGCTCTGCTACCCTATCCATAAAGTGAGCGGACTCTCTACCTCGGAGGAGGCTGGGAGAACAGACGCTGGCGACTCGGCACATAAAGTACTCGGTCATCAGCAGCGTTAATGTTATTCTCCCTGACACAGAGCAGACTTTTGGTTCTAGTCTCTTTCTCAAGTTGGTAAAGGACTGAAGAAACGTTCTCATATCCCCCTGAATCCAGTGTAATTACGGAGGTGAGCTCTGACATCAAGAAAAGAACAGGTGTCTTGGCACTGTCACCACAGCTGAGCCCTGTTTGTGCTCCAACAGCAGCCTCGGCTTCCAGGCCGCCCCCTCCGAGTCTACACACACCTGTGCTGAAACGGTTACTGAAGTAATCTGTTTAGTGCCCACCTCTCCTCCACACGGACCCCCCAGGCCCAGGGCCATAAATTATGGATCTTTGAACATCACAGTGTCTGTGGGAAGGGCCTCTGAGTGGCTCAGCAAGCCACTCGACTGTTTCTTTCTGGGAATGAGATGAAGGCAGCCACACATTTGCCTGACTTCAGCAGCTGCCCACACATAAGAAATGGAAACCTGGCTTGACTGAGAGTGTGTGAGCGAGACCTAGGGGTTCCTGCTCGGTGATCACTCAGTGAGAGTCAACCAGACCAGACAGTTGCCCCAAAACAGCCTGGCTGAAGCCAGCAATGTGACCAAATGGCTCTGTCCTAGATGCCACAGTTTCAAGGGGGCAATCTACAGCACATTCCGAGAAGGAAAACCAGTAGGGTAAGGGGCAAGGAACCAGGAATGCCTGAACTGGAAAGTCTAAGTTGTGCACCAGCTCTAGGCCGCCTGGGAGGAGAGCCAGGCTTGGCAGGCCCTGAGGTTAGAACAAGGCCCAGCAAGTCCAAGCTACAGGGAGACGGCACGCAGGCCAGTGGAGGGAAGCTTCTCCTCCAGAGCTGCCAGTCAGGGGGCTGCCTGGAAAAGGAACCGGTGTCTCCTCAGGAAACAGCCACGCAGCTGCTGCTGATCAGCTGTCAGATCCATGCGGAACGAGATTCACGTGCGGGAGGTTCCAACCCCAGGTCTGAGGTTTCTCCCTGCTCTGAATTCTGTGATGTGTGTGCTTCCACCCTCAAAAACCCAAGCACACGGCAGGCAGTGAGACACAGTTACTGCACAAAGGAAATCTGGAGCAAACGGGCAGGGCCGCGCTCCTGAGTGGTAAATACAGAGAACTCTGCTTCTTCCACAGTCAAGCGGCCCAGCCTCAGGATACGTACCCCCAGCAGTAATGGCGTGGAGAAATAGGGACAGTCCGTTTCTTGAGACTTAACAAAGGAACATTCGACAACTCCTTCCTTTCCGTTCATCGCATCCACGAGGGAGAAGACAAACCGGGCTCCAGCATACGCCATGGACAGGGTGGCAGAGCCTAAGACACGGGAAGGTTAGCCAAGCTAGCACTGTGACCGTAAAGTCCAGGTGAGCCCACCCCGCCAGCTAAACAAAGCATCTGCAAAACCTGCAGCTTTAGTTGTCAAGAATCAAGGTCAGCATGCCCTACTTTTACAAACTCATGAATGGCATGGCTTTAGCTCAGCTAACCTCAAACACTGCTCCACTCCACAAGCCGGCCGGGCTGCCTCTGACCACGTGAACGAGTAGGAAACTTAGAAAAGGATCCGCTCCTTGCCCAGGACCTGGCGAGTCCTCACCTCTGAACTCTAACGGGCGTCAGCACCCCCCCACCCGCGGCTGCCTCTAGGAACCCACCTGCTCCAGCCTTAGCCTTCACCACCTCGGTGCCGGCCTCCTGGATCCGTCCGATGAGGGTTGTCAGCTGGTCCTGTGGAAAGTCCACCTTGGGAGTGCACTGCAAGCCAAGCCACAGGGACCACGTCAGCATTTGTCACCATTCCCACAGCCCACACTCTCCTCACCACTACAGGAGACACCAAGACCTTTTCTTCAAAGAGAAAGTCAACTCTGTTAGGAGGTGGAGCCAGTTCCCTACTCATTGTTAAAGAACTACTTATACTTTGGACTAATTTCAGACTTAGAGAAAACAGTACAAAGACCCGCCCCCGCCAGCTTACACTACTGTTAACATCTTACATAACCACAGTGCAATTGTGAAGAACAGGAAATGAATATTGGTACATTACTACAGACCTTATTCAAATTTTCAAAAATTCATGAAAGTACAACTTTTCCACCACTGTCCCTTTTCTGTTCTGGGCTCCTATCTAGGAACAGATACCAGTTTTTTTTTGCCTTAGTCTACTCTCTAACAGATCCCCAGTGTCCCCTGGCCTTTGTGACATCTGGCAAGAGGACTGATCACTCGTTTTGTAGAATGTCCATCAACCTGCTGTAAGGTGTTTCCCCGGGATTCTCTTGTAAGGTTATGCATTTTTGGCAAGAATACCACACACTCTGTGTTCTTCTCAGGGTATTATTCTCAGGGTTGTGAGGGTGATCTGATATATCTTATGCTCAGCGTTTACCTTGTCTCTACTCATTTTTTTTTTAAGTTTTTTTTTTTTTTGAGGAAGATTAGCACTGAGCTAACATCTGCTGCCAATCCTCCTCTTTTTGCTGAGAAAGACTGGCCCTGAGCTAACATCCATGCCCATCTTCCTCTACTTTATACGTTTTCACCTTGTCTCTACTAATTTTTAAACAAAGCAGCTTTGCCTGTTCTGACCTAACTAGGAACGCAGTGATGTTTCTACCAGTTTTCACTGTGTGCCTGAACTGGCCGCTTTGAGCACCTTCTGACCCCACTCATTCCCATAGCTGGACCACAGGGGACCCCTGAAATGCTGAAGCCTGACCACAGCCAGATAGGCCAGTCAAGACACCCCCAGATGACTGGGGTAGGGCTAGCAGGAATCCTTTCAAAACACAGTAGATGGTTAGATCTTTGTCAGTCTGTCCTGAGCACCTCAAAGTGGAACCTCTTAAAGCCGTGAGCTTACGGCTTCCTGGAGGGAACATACAGACCTGAGAGATGACGGGGATGATGGTCTTCCCAGCGTGGCCGCCAATGACAGGAACATTGACTCGAGCCGGATCCAAACCCTGGTCACCAAAGTGTGAAGCTTGATTAGTTTTTAACAGGCTCTTTGAGTATAAAACATGTCATATCCACCTAAAGCAATACTGGAAAAATCCACAGAACTCAGAACAAAACAAAGAAATCAGAAGAGACGGTCCAACTCCAGCCGTGCTTGGACCTCCCAGCACGGCCCCCCACACGGCCTACCATCAGTTTGAACATGTACAGTGAGGAGTAACTTGTCATCTGGTGAGGTCACTGTGGTTTTCCCTTTATAATGAGCTGAAAACCGCCTCCTTGTAGGGCCCCCCAGTGGTCCCCATCAGTCTGGTGTCTTCTCAGAATCAGAGGATGACAGTCCTCTTTCCCATAGCTAATGTCATTCCCAACACGCAAGCGCAGACTCATGGCCCCGCACTCTGTCACAGAGTACGAAGCAAATTCCCTTTCCCTCATTTCAGAGCAAAATTCAAAACAATTCCAGCAGACACAGGGGTGAGAAGTCTGTCAACACAGAGTGGTCGCGAAAGAACAAAACTAAGTTGTAAGCGGTCAAAACACCACAGTTTGTTATCAGGCTGGCTAAGAGAGGCTGACTCATTTGTTAAACCGGAGGTATGATGCCCCCAAGAATCTGTGAACCAGGTATTTCTTAAGATGGTCAAAAAGGGAATCTGGTGGGAGTTCTGAGAGGGAGGTGAGCAGTCCCCAAATGATGCTACCTTCCCCAAATGCTGACAAGAGCAGCCCTAAGTTAGGAACCAGCCTTCCCCAGGAAGGCAGGCCCAGCCTCAAGGATGGGTAGACTCAGCAGGACCAAGTTACTGGAGGAGGGAGCTCACAGCAGGGCCTACATGCCAAGGCACTGTGCTGGTCACCAGGGACACAGGCACAGACAGACAGAGCCCCTGCTTTCCAGAAACTCACTGTCTAATAGGAGACACACACAAACAGACGTCCCCATCGATGTGCCTGGACCCCTAATGCACCAGGGAGAAGTAAGAGAGAGTCAGCTGAGCTGAGACAGAAGGCAGCCACGGTTTCAACCCGCAGGGGCCTGCTGTTGGATTCCCCAAGAAAACCTGAGAGCCAGCAGGCAAGCTACACAGACATTTAAAACTCCCAAGTTACAAGTGACCTGTAAGTGGCCTGGTGTCTTCTATGGCTATAAGGGAGCCCAGGGTGGTCAGAGAAGTCCAGAAAGGTAAAAGCAAAGACGCCCGATGCAGCTCTTACCTTCAGTTCTGCAACAAAAGTGTTGGCTCTGACAATGTCCAGGGTTGTCACCCCGAAGATTTTATCGGGGTTGTATACTCCATGTTTCTTGAAAACTTCCGCTGTGATTGGGATGGTGGAGTTAACCTAGTAAATCCAAGAGAGGCATAATTTGCCCTGCATTCTGATAACAAAGCCGTGAAACAAAAGGAGAAATCTTTTCTCCAGACCACTGGCAAGTCCTAAGGCGCAGAACTAAATTGCCCCGTCTGATTACTCTGTCACAGGCAAGCCATCCTCACGATAGAACAGGTCATAGTGGGCGGACTCATGTTCTGGAAGAGTGCTTCTTTTTTTTCCTTCAAAGATTTTATTTTTCTGGGGCTGGCCCCGTGGCTGAGTGGTTGAGTTCATGTGCTCTGCTTCGACAGCCCAGGGTTTTTTGCCGGTTCGAGTCCTGGGCGCGGATGTGGCACTGCTCGTCGGGCCACAGTGAGGCAGCGTCCTGCATGCCACAACTGGAAGGACCCACCACTAAAAAAAAACTACGCAACTATGTACTGGGGGGCTTTGGGAGAAAAAGGAAAAATAAAATAAATTAAAAAAAACCAAAACAAACAAAAAAAGATTTTATTTTTCCTTTTTCTCCCCAAGAGCCCTGGTACATAGTTATGTATTTTTAGTTGTGGGTCTTTCTAGTTGTGGCACGTGGGACGCCGCCTCAGCATGGCTTGATGAGCGGTGCCATGTCCGTGCCCAGGATCCGAACCGGTGAAACCCTGGGCCGCTGCAGCAGAGTGCGTGAACTTAACCATTCGGCCACAGGGCCGGCCCCTGGAAGAGTGCTTCTTTCCCCTCCACATCAACAAAGAAACTCTTCGCTGCAGCAGACTCTCTTCCCCTTGGGGGTGTCTGAGTCAACAGTTCAAATATGTATGTGACCCTTCGACTATCAATTTAAAAGGATGATGATGGTGCCAAAGGGCACCTCCTGCTCCAGCTGGGGCTTATGCCTGAACAGCCATTCATTCCGGAAAAAAAAAAGAGCACAGAGAGGGCTAACAGCTCAGCTGGCCTAGGGTCAGGTCCCAGCTGCCATTCTGCTGTAACCCTGGGCAAGTGACCCCAACTCCCCAGGAGTGGTTTATCTGTAAATGTGGGAGAAAGCTACCTCACGAGGTGGTGTGAAGGGAAGTGACTTATCATCTGGCAAGTGCTAACACAATGGCTGGTACACAATACAAAACAGCACTAGTTAGCCAGCTCCCCAGCAAAAGCAGCACCCCTTCTACTTCTGACAGTCGCCCCTAAAGATGAGCTGGCTTGGGGAAGCCTGGGGAAGGCAGGATCCTCTCCTCAGAGGCCACGGGCACAAGATATGGGCACTGATCACCGTCACTGCACTTTCCCCCAGATCCTTCTTGTACTCAGAGGCGAGAATCCCGAGTCCACCAGGAGGCAGGAATGGAGGACTGCTGTGGACGCAGCCCCAGGCGCTGCTAGAGCAGGCATGGGGGCCACAGCTTCCTCTCAGGGAGCGTGCAGGGCCTGGGCGGCTGTGTATGAGATCATGTGTGTAAGCGTGAGAAGAAAGGGGACAGTGGGGGCCCAGGAACTGCACGCTCCAAGAACACAGTAAGAGGTGTTCACGGGCTGCCACAATCACGGCTGAGAGGAGCCTTAGAATGGACTTATTTTCCAGGTGGAGAAACTAGGACACAGAGAGGGGGAGCGATTTGCCCAAAGGCACACAGTTGGTAGGAAACCCAGGTTAAAACTCAACCTTAGTTCATCCAATTTACCCATCTCGGCACATTAATCTGACTATTCTCCCCAGAAGCACATTAGCACACTTTTGCTAACTGTGAGCTTTCGGCAGCCCAGCTGCCAGCAGCACTCACCGGATTTGAAATGATGCAGACCATGGCCTCAGGGCAATGCTGGGCACAGGCAGCAGTCAGGGTGGCCACAATCGTGGCATTGGTGTTGAACAGGTCATCTCGTGTCATGCCTGAGAATGATCCAATTCAAGATGTTCACAAAGCACAGGATGAATTTCTAAGTATGTGCCAAGTGCTGTGTGTTTGTTGGTACAGGAAATTCAAACATGAGCGAGACAGGGTCCCTGTTTCAAGTAAATCTCTCTTGCATGGGACAGGCCAGTGTGACCAGTGCCAAAATAGAGGTCTCTGGGGTGGAGTGTGGGGAGCGGAACGGGGGTGACATCCGAGGGGGATCAGTAAGAATTCCCAGGGTGGAGACAGGTGGAGGAAAAGGCACTCCACGGAGAAAAAGCACGCACAGGCACAGAGAGGACTGCGCGGGCAGAAACACAGCAGACACGGGACGGCTTTAAACGCCAGGCCAGGAAGAGAGCCGACCTTTATCCTATAGGCACTGGGGGAACCTTTGGAATTTTGTCTGCAGTGGAGGGATCTGACTAGATCCATATTTTAATGGGAAACCACTTCCTTGCCTGACTTGCAGGGAGATGCTAGGCAAGGCTTTCAAACACACACCTGGTTTTCTCGGGACTCCAGCCGGGATGACCACCACATCGCAACCTTTCAGGCAGTCTGGCAGCTGCTCAGGTCCCAGGTAGCCTAGAAAAAACCCCCATAGGAGCAACTTCACTTTTTCTGACCCGGAGAGGCTGGCACGTCTGTGGGGACAGAGCCCGAGAAGGAATGCCCCCCAGGTTCAATGCTGACCATGGGCCTCAACCTCAAGGCCCACCTGTGAAGTGATTCCTTTCCTGGACTACTGCCCCGAGCCTGACGATTCTCGCTCTCCTTTCCTCCAGCCTCCACTTGCCCAGGCCCCCGCTTCAGAATGGATTAACCCGCCGCAAAACCCAGTCAGCTGCCTGTCTTCACCTGCCTCGCTGGCACCTGTAAGTCCTTCTCAGCTCCCAGTTAGAAGAGCCGCTTCTCCATTTCAGGGTCATCGGAACAAAAGCTGCATCTCAGGCCAGATCAGGAAGGCACGCTGAAGGCCACAAAAGACCCCTGTGCCGATCAATGAGCATTCTAATATGAGAATTTATTTTGTTTACTCCTGTCCCCTGAGGGGAAAAAAGGTCTATTTTAAAGATTTCAGGGAAATTTGCTCCAATGACCAAAATCTGCTTTGATTTTGACTTTTTCCTGATGGCAGCTTTCAGAAATCAAACGTACAGCCCAAACGATTCAGAGGGACTACGGGAGGCATGTGAACACCTGACTGGACAGGCGACCTCCTGAGCGGTTCACGCTGACCGAGGACGCATGCCGACACCATCAGGCAGCGCCTTCTCACACGGTCGGTAGAGACAGAAAGCAGCGCAAACTTTCTGGACGGCAACTTTGACTTTGTAGTACAAGCTTTAAAACACCTGTGCTACTAATTCTGCTTTCAGTTCCTAAGATGTAAAGATGAGGATGTTTATCACAGTTTATGTGTTTATATTTATAGCAGAGCAAAACAGGACACCACCCAACGGTGGACAGTATGGGGATGAAAATAAATAAGTGATAAATTACAGTACAGCTTAAAAAAATCATTTTACCAAGAATTCGGTGATGTGGAAAAATGTTGCTATAGTGTGAAGGTTTAAGCAGGATATATAATTATATATAATGAAGAAATATTTCTTGGATAACACACCTATATTTACTTAACAGGAAGGGCGGACTTCCCCAAGGTGGCCGTGCTTGGGAGAAGCCGGCAAAGGTAACCCTGGGCTGGGGGGATGGCCCGTGGCACAGGAAGGCAACCGGAACAGTGTTTCTACTGCCCCCAAGTCCCTGCAGAAGGTTCCTGACCGGTGCCCCTCCCCAGCCTCATATTACTTTTCAAATTAGAAAAAGTGAAAAATGGGAAGCTTAGATCATCTTTGTTTCTGAAAGACATGCCATTTACATTTTTACAGATTCAAGTCCAAAAAAGTGTAGTCATTTGTAAAATTTAATTCTAAAATGAATGAAACTTCAAGTCTCTCAACTAGTTTCTTCAAAGAATCTTCCTCTAAACTTGGATCCTGGTCTACCGGTGAGGAGATTAAGTTCTCCAAGGTCAGCGTGCCCAGTACCTTTCACAGTCGCTCTGGTCTCAATGTGGCTCAGATCTGCGGCCACTCCAGGTGTGTGAGCAATATCGTAGAGGGTCAGGCGGCTCACCAGGGGGCTGTTCTTCAGGAGAAGCGAAAGGGGCTGCCCAATTCCTCCAGAAGCCCCTAGCACAGCTACTTTCGCATTGTTCTAAAAAGAAGCACAAGAAAAGACTCTTAGGTTGAATTAGCATTAAACGAATTCACGCTATATCCTGCAAAATACTGCACTGGGCCTCTGACTGCAGGGGTGTCAAAGGAAGACATCATAATTGTCGAATTTCTACCAGTGCAAAGGTCCAGCTTCCTTCTGCAGTTTATAGGCTTGCCTCAGGAAAATGAGGGAACTCAACGTCTACAGATGTTGGGACAGTCAGGGTCATACTCCTACACGCTCCAAAGATGAACAAGCTTTACTCAGGCAGCTGGATGGCTAAAAGCAGCCTTACCTTCCATCCTCAGTTTTAAAAACTATAAACAGACGTTTACTGAGTGCCTAGCCACAGTGCTGTCACTGTACTAGGAGTTGCAGGAATGAAGACCCCTGCCAGCTCTGCAGGAGACAAGGAAGGAAATGCATGGGTGGAGGGAAAGGGACTTAGCAGAAGTCATGTGTGCAGAAGGGGGCGGAGGGCAACCAACTGTCTGGGGATCGGAGGCAGGGAAGACTGCATCCAGGCGGCACAATCTTGGCTGGAGCCCGAAGCAGGATGAGGGGGGATGTGTATTTTGAAAAGGCTCCTTCCCTGCCAGGTAAGAACGATCTGCAGCCTCAGGCACCCGCACCCCACAGCAGTTCCCAGACTCCGGAGTCCATCAGAATCACCTGCTGAGCTAACGAAGGCCACAGAGGGCCAGGCTCCTTGAAGTAGGAGACGGCTTAGGCCTTTTACTGAGTTTCCCAGGTGATTCTGACCCGGGCCAAAGTTTGAGAATCACCACTGCTCCACACCAAGCTAAGCAGAAGCCCAAGGAGCAGCTGGGCCTGGGCATGTCAGCTGGGGCAGCTGAAGAAGCGACACAGTCAGTGAAGTCACTAGTCCCCTGGAGTAGGGGTCCAAAGGGACTAGACTATCTCACTAACATCTAAAAGGCCAGAGCTAGAAGAATGTGTATCAGTTTATTGGTCAACTTACAGGAAGTAAAGTCAAAACACTTGACTTTCAACAGCCACTTCACAGCTAAGTACATCTAACAAGTGGTCATCACCTAAACCCATGCATTTTTTAAAGATTTTATTTTTTTTCCTCTTTCTCCCCAAAGCCGCCCGGTACATAGTTGTATATTCTTTGTTGTGGGTCCTTCTAGTTGTGGCATGTGGGACGCTGCTTCAGCGTGGTTTGATGAGCAGTGCCATGTCCGCGCCCAGGATTCGAACCAACGAAACACTGGGCCGCCTGCAGCGGAGCGCGCGAACTTAGCCACTCGGCCACGGGGCCAGCCCCCCACGCATTTTTCAAAAACAGCTTCACTGAGCTGTATCTCCCATACTACACAATTCGCTCATTTAAAATGTACAACCCAATGGTTTTTAGCATGTTCACAGCGTTGTACAACATCACCCCATAAAGAAACTCCACACCCAGAGCAGTCACTTCCGATTTCCCTACAACCCCTGGCAACCACTAACCGACTTTGTCTCTGTGGATGTGCCTTTGCCTATTCTGGATATTTCACATATCGATGGAATCACACAATATGTGGCCTTTTGTGTTGGCTTCTTTCACTTAGCGTAACGTTTTCAAGGTTCATCTGTGTTGTAGCTGTAGCAGTTCTCCATTTCTTTTTACGGCCGAATAACATTCACCGTAGAGATATACCACCTTTTGTTTATCCGTTCATCAGCTGGTGGACACCTGGGTTGTTTCTAGCTTTTGGCTCTGGCGAATAGTGCTGCTATGAACTTTCCTGTACAAGCTCTTGTGTAGACATGCTTTCACTTCTCTCGGTATACACCGAGGAATGGAAGTGATGAGTCACGTGGCAACTCCATGTTTAACCTTTCGAGAAACTGCCAGACTGCTTTCTAAAGAGGCTGCCTATTCATCCTTTAAGGCTCACCTACAATTCACCAGACACCAACTTCCTACCTCTGCCATGCCAGACTGACTTGCTAGCACCAATGATAAGACCTGTAAACTGAAGAAACAGCACCTAGTGTGACAAGTGCGACAGAGACAGACACTAGGAAGAGCAGCAGCTCGAAGGAAAGAATAAACTGTGGAAGGGTTGAAGCATGAGGCCTTTACCAGGTGGATGGTGGGGGCAGGAGATATGGACAGAATGGCCCATGGAGGTGAAGTGATGCCAATAGTTCTTGATGGCTGTAGCACTGCTGGATATTTTAGAGGAAGGAAGGGGCAGGGCAAGAGCTGAGGGCCAAACAGTCTATCTGCTCCTTGTAGGCAATGGGGAACCACTGAAGTGCCTCAAAAGCTGGGAAGAACATGACCAGATCTGTGTTTTAGAAAGATTTGAGGCAGACCGGAAGATGGATGGAAATCTACAGGAATGGAAGCAGAGGGACTACCGCGATGGTCCAAGCATGATTCAAGGGTGGGCAACGGCAGCAGCAGCAAGGAGAATGGGTGGGTTAGGAGTGATCTGAGAAACAGGATCAAAAGACTTAAGTCGCCCCCATCCCCTGCCTCTTCCTTCCAAATGGTGAGTAGAGAGAGAAATCTGGGGTAATAATTTCCTGGCTTAAGTAGACAGCACTGCCTTTAAGCAACAGAGGGAAGTGAGGGGGGGGGTAAGGGGTTTGGGAGAAAAGATAATGAATTCAGTTTTGCATGTTGAGTTTCAACAACCCGAAACATCCAGACACACACATGCGCCCAGTTGGTCCCTGGACAAAGGGCTAGATATGGAGGTCATTAGTGTCTGCACTGGGATTAATGGACGCCCTGGATGTAGACAAGGCACAAAAGGGAAGACACAGTGAAAAGAGCACTGGGGACAGAACCCTATGAACGTCAGCATTTACGGGGTGGGCGGAAGGAGTCCCTGAAGGGTGGTGATCAACTAGCACCTCAGGCCACCCTCACCCAGCCACTTTTAACAACCAATTCAACGACTGCTTCTTGGTGACCTTTCCTACGAGGGGCAGAATTTATAATACAGTAATACCTTACCTGAAAAATTCAAGTCATCGGCAACTTCATTTACAGGGAACACTGGAAACAAACAGTAACAGCTGGCCACTTACCAGGGTCTGTCCTGCGGCAGGCACTGAGCTAAGTTCTTCCTTATTTAGTTTGCACAACTCTGTTAAGTAGTATTAACAGATCCATTTTACAGATGAGGAACTGAAGCATACAGGTTGTGAACGTGCTTAAGTCCACAAACACAGCAAGTGATGAAGCTGGGATACAAGCCCAACAGGCAATTTGACTCGAATTTGGACTTCAAAAAAGGGGAAGTCTTAGGGAAAACAGATCTACTCGAAGCCCTGCCCTAAAGCTCACTCCCGCTATACAAAAGGCACTCTTCCCGGCTAGATCTCACGCAAGCCTAACCGAAATTCCAGCCAACCTCGGAGAGCCCACTTCTAACCTAAACGTCCAAATAAGAAGGGGAAATTCTTCCCGGCAGGCAGGCAGGCAGCTGCCCAGGGAGGAGGAGAGCAAGAGAGAAAACAGCATACTCAAGAACTCAAAGCACCGTGTGTGGTCATCTCGGGCAGCCGTCCACCCTGGGTCCTTCCACTCTCACTGCACACTGTGCTCTATAGCAACCGAGGCCAGTCATAATGGACCTCGGTTATCCAAACCCCAAACCAAACTCACCAAAAACCCCCCAGGCAGCGTAACCTGCTGAAGGAAGTTAAACTCTAAAAGCACATACTACAACTAAGATTTGAATGCAGTTGTTCTTTTTGTGTTTCTTTTTAGTTGGCGCTTTAAAGGTGGAGCCCTGACTTCGCAAAAAACTTAATCAGCCAGACCAACCCAGAACCCGAGGTCTGGCAATCTCACCCACTTCCAGATCTTCAGTTATCACTCCCACATCTTGTCCCCAATCCTAAGGATTCCCAAATTCCAGCTCCACATGCCCAGTTCTGTTAGGCACTCCAATGGACCCACAAACCCAAGTGTGTAAACAAATTTATCTTCTCTACCTCTCCCAACTCTGTCCCCCAGTAGTACCTATGTTCTCCCAAATTCAAACTTTTAGAGCCATTTTCTCCCTCTTCCCTTATTAGAGACACCCAGTTAGGACACGAAGGACTTGGCATCTCAAACATCTTCCCAACCTGCCCCTGATTTCCATTCCCATTCCATCATCTAACTGAGGTCCTCAGCTCCATCTCCAAACCTGACTGGGGCAGTGGTTCCCACGCAGGGGGCACTAGACAATTCCACGAGGTTGGGGGATGAAAATGTCAAAATTTGTGCTATTTTTATCTAATAATGAATTAAACTCTACCAAGCAGCACACTGACCTGGTGCCTTCACAAGGGTCCTCAAGTGAATAAGTTCCATATGATACATAAGACGAACACAACACTGGGGGGACATCAGGGAGCTGACCTCCCTCATTCTCTCGCTTTCAGTGTGTTGAGGTGATGCTATCGTTGGTATATTACAAGATTTCATCAACTCAGTTAATATTTATAAAAACACAGTCCGTAAGTGGTGGAATCTTTACAACGAGACGACAATCTTTGTTTTACAGGGGTTAGCTCAAGATCTCTTTGTAAAAGCTGTCTCCAAACTTGCTGACCTTTTCTGAGCTGAGGAGAGGTTGTGAACAGCACAACACCTAGCAACGGTTTTGAAAATGGATATATAGTAACAGTTCCTTCATTTGCAAGTTTGCTCTACAATGTAGGTCTATTATGCTTTCTTTCTAGATTTCTATTTTTTGTTTGTCATAAGATATATATTGTTAGTACATTAGTACATGTAAGTACAAATAAATATATTGAGGTCGCGTGCTCAATACATTTTTGCTGATAAGGATACAGGACCCAAAGTCTCTAGACCAATGTACTGTTTGGCTCAAGCTCATCTTCTGACTTATTCAACTGCCTTCTCAAGATCTCCACTTGTATGTCCAAAAGGCATTTTAAACTCCCAATCTCGCAAACTGAGCTCCTGATGTTGCCCGCCTGCCCGCCCGCCCACTCTCTTCCAGCCGTCTTTCCCATGTCTGCCAAGAGCAATTTCAGAGCTCAAAGCCTTGGTGTCCTCCACGTTCCTCTCATACCCCTCCCCCCCAGCAAGTCATGTGAGCAAATCCCACTGTTCTACCTTTGGTCAGCTCCCCTCCCCTACTCCTTGGCATCAATCTTCCTGTGCTAAGTTCACTCATTTTGGCCTATCTCAAGTGCTTCTTACTCATCGTGGCATCCCCTGCCGCAGCCAGCAGAGTTCTTGGCAAGCACGCATACGCAATGTACTTATCTGTATATTTATTTTTCAAATGAATCGAATCCACAGGAAACTGATCTGACGGACGGAAGCTAAATAAGAAATTTGGAATCTCCTTTAATAATCACCTCCCTTTTGGGTGCGGTACTGAAGAGGCAACGTGGGCATCTCCTGGGTGCTCAAACTGGTTGTACTAGAATCACTCGGGGCACTCGGCAAAAACAGAAAGGCCCAGGTCCATCCCTTCTTCAGTGAGTCTGGGCCTCTGTTCCTCATTAGCTTTCAGGTGATTCCCACACACAGGAGTTTGAGAACCACTGTCCTAGAAAAAAGATGGCTAAAAATAGCTTAGGGTTAAGTACTCCCAGACCAAGTCCTGCACTGTTACACCACCTGGGGGCAGGCCCAGTCCGCCCGCAGCTGGAAGAATCCCTCAAAAAAGTCCTTAAGAGGAGGAAGAGTCTTCAGACTCCTAGGAGGCTTGGTGATCCAAAAGCCACTGCCGGCACAACTGTTAATCCTCCGGCCAAATGACGGTGTAACCTTGGACCAGTTCTCTGCCCTGGTACCTCAGTCTATCTGGACTACAGAGTTAATAATTACACATCGTTTGTACGGATGCTGCAAGAAGAACGAGGCTGCTCACACAAAGCACTCTGGAAAGTTGCATAAAAACGGAAATCACTTTCGGCCTAGAGCCCTGGCTTCTCAACCTTGGAGCGCAGGCCCCCTGGGGGCCCCGGGGGCGAGCTGGGGGGCTCGGAGAGGCGCACCGCCCTGGAGCTGGGCTACCTGCCCCTCCCCCGGGTTTCTCTCCGCACTCCCCGCCCGGTGTCAGGGTCGGCGCAGGGCGCCACAGCCGCCGACCAGAACTCGGCGGCCCTGCGGTCCAGGCGGGCCCGGGACTCAGGGCTGCTCGCGAGCCGGGAAGACACGTGGCCCAGGCCGGGGGCCTACCTGGGCTGAGGTGCTGAGGCTGCGGCGGAGAGCGGCGCCGGCGGGCCGGGCGAAGGCGGAGAGCATGGCTGGGGCGGGCGGGGCGCGGACCGGCAAGCGAACGAGCTGGCAGCACTCAGATGACTCCAACGACCTCCACACTCCCCAAGGCCTCCGGGCTCCGCTCCGCCTGGCCTCGCGAGACTGTCCCGGCTTCCGGCCCCACCCCCACCTTCCAGATGTCGCGGTAACACGGCCACTTCCGGGCCGTAGAGGAGGAAGGTGGCCCGCTCGGTGGGAGTGCAGTCTGGGGTTGGGTCCTAGCGCGCGTCGTGTTCCGTGCGGCCCGTGTGGGAGGGACAGCCTGCGTTCGAGGCGGAAGAGGACGGGTTTAGGCTAGCAGAGCCTTAGAGGAGCCATTTTCCAGGTGCGGCCCTAGCCAGAGGCTCTGATAAGGAGATCGGCCAAGGTCGCGGAGCAGGCCCGGCAGAGGGGGTGCGGTCCTAGCCCCTGGCCTCAGCCAAACCCACCCCTCCTGCCCCTGGAGGCGGGAGGGGGCCCCGAGCTCAGGAAAGCTCTGGAAAGGAAAGGGGGGAGTGGAGGGGGGAGGTTGAGAGTCCCGGGGATGGGGCGGGAGGATGGGAGCTCCTCCGATCCGTCGCTCCCGTGCGCTGCCTTGCTCACACCCTCGCTGGTTCCGCTCGCCGTGCCGTGGTCCCTCGAGGTGCGGTGGGCCTTCGTTACGGTTTACAAAGCTTTAGAGGCAGCGCTGCTGAGATGCTGCCACCGAGCACTGACTTAGCGCTGGGCACTGCCGTGCGGGTTACAGGAGAGCAGTCCTGTGTTACAGAGGAGGAAGCAGGTATCCAGGTTCTAACTTGCGCAGTCGCCCGCGCCCTGCTCAGGTCCGCCCAGTAATGCTGTGAGCACGGGCACACTGTTTCTGCTTTAGGGACGAGGAAATTGGTTCAGTGGATTTGTTCAAAGCTTACCCAGACAGAAAGTAAGCATTTAGTTCCTGCTTATAAGGAGCTTATCATTTAAATTTACAAACTAAATTACAAGCTTCATCCCTTCCCCCCTACTGTTTTCTGGGCATAGAGTTCCTTGCCCCAAAAAGTTCAGAGTCAAGTGGGACAAATAGAGAATTCGAGAAGTCACTCCCTTGATGGGAATGTACAAAGCCAGTGGGAGGACCAATGACTGAGCCTGCTTGGGAACGGTGGTTAGGGAAGCAGGAGTGTAAAAGGACAGATGTAAAGGGAACAGAGGAGAAGGGCGTGAGTGGTGACTGGCTTACTATTCCCTCCCTCCCGCTTGTTTATTGAGCTTCTAAGATGTGCCAACCCAATCTTGGTGCTGGATAATCAACTGTGAAAAAGATCCGCACAATTTCTACCTTCAAGGAGCTCAGGGTGTAGTGGGGGAGACAGGTAAACTGCAAGCAGCATGATATGGGCAACACTAGGAGAATTACGATGTGCTGTGGGGACACAGGAGGTGCATCTAACCCATTTGGGGCGCAGGTGGGGACCATGTGAGAGAGGACCTCCAGAGGATGAAGCGTCTAAGCTGAGACATGAGTAGAGTAGGAGTTACTCAGTCGAACCATTCAACTCCAGAGGAGGGAGAGATCCTCGCCTGGGCAAGGGAATTCTCAAAGGAGGGGCACTTGGTGGGGAGGGGGAGAGTCCCAAGAAAAACCTGGAGGTAGGAAAGCCTAGGCCTTTATTCAGGGGACACTTTTCTGTTGGGATGGGGACATGAGGACTAGCAGTATCCTTTATTTTATCATTGACTGTGTTCTCTGGTTAATTATTTACCCCTGTATCTTATCACTAGAACCAGAGAGCAGCTTGTGGTCATGTATGGCTTTCCTCTCTATCTTTATTGTCCAATACGTGACCAGGCTGAGAGTGGGTCTCTGAATTTTGAGTGAGTTGAACAGTTTTAGATAAGACTGGAAAAAGCAGGTTGGAAAAATCAGATTGCGCAAGACCTGTGAATGTTAGCTGAAAAGTCTGTACTTTATTCCTTGGGAAGTATGTGTTTATCAAAGGCTTTTATGATGCCACCAGAACTGCATTTGAGGAAGATTAGACTGACCTTGCTAAGGCATGCTAAGGATTCCAGGGAAAAGTGTGGAGCGCAGGAAGATTGTCAGGAGGCTGTTGTGTGAGATGATAAAGATCTTGAGTTATGATGGTGGTTGCAGACAAGGAGAGGGTGGGGCTGATGAGGGGGTCTCAAGGAAAGATTTAAGAGTTTATGCTCATTTGGGTTTAAGAAATGCATGAAAGGGATGTGGAAAATCAGGCTGGAAGAAGTATATATGTACAGAATCAGGGAACTCGGGGGCCATGTGGAAGGAGAACTGGCTGGAGAGAAAAATCAAGAGCTCCGTTTTAGGTGGGCTGAATTGGAAGTGATGGTGAGTTGTCCACATGGAAATATCAGTGGACAGATGGGGGGTTACTCCCAAGAGGAAAGGTGGGATTGAAACTGAGGAAAGGCCAGGGCTGACGTCATCCCGGTAGAGGGGAGAGTTGAGGCCATAAGAGAGAAACTAGATTCACAGATTCTCAGGTTGCTCCCACATCTGGGCTCCATCTCCCCATCCCTGCCAAGTCAGTCAACCCCTGTCAGCATCTCCATGACAAGGAATCGCTACCTCCCAAGTCCTCTACTCTGGCCATCCCAAACAACTTGCCTATTGGAAAAGCTGTCCTTGCTTTCAGCTTCTAGCTGCTTCCCTTTAAATCCCAAGATTGTTCATAACTGTCTTAACAGCTGCTGCATCAAGCGCTGGCTCTGCGCCAGGCACCATGCTCTGTGTTGCACGTGTAGCTGTTATACTGAACGTGGCAGGGCAGCAATCAAGAAGCAGAGTACGATCATAAAACAGCTTTGTCTTCATCTCTTCTCTTTCTTGAAATCTTTCCTTGCCCTTGGATTACATCTGGTCACCAGGACAGACTTAGTGCAATAGCCTAAATGTCCAGTTCACCTATACGAGCAAAACTCTGAACTTAACTCAAAGGTAAAGTGTATGCCCTTTCCCTCTCGAACTTCCTTTAGGCTCCCACCTTTGGAGAGGAGACTGATTGACTTCTCTATTTCTCCATCTTGCTTTCTCATCCCCCCCTTCCCACCAGGCGCACTGAAGCTTCAGACCCATCAGTGTTGGTGGAGGGGGGTTGTAAGAGTAGAGAGACGATGGGGGCCGGCCCGGTGGTGCAGCGGTTAAGTTCGCACGTTCCACGTCAGCAGCCCTGGGTTCGCCAGTTTGGATCTCGGGTGTGGACATGGCACTGCTTGGCAAGCCATGCTGTGGTAGGCGTCCCACATATAAAGTGGAAGAGGATGGGCATGGATGTTAGCTCAGGGCCAGTTTTCCTTAGCAAAAAGAGAAGGATTGGCAGCAGTTAGCTCAGGGCTAATCTTCCTCAAAAAAAAAAAAACAAAAAAAACCAAAAAAGAGTAGAGAGACGGGTAGGACACCTTTGTCATCTGGTGTTAATATTCTCTGACCTTGAAGACGGTTTGTAGCTGACTCCTTCCTCCATGCAGTGGGTCTCTCCTACCTGTATCTCCCCAGACCTAGGTGGTTATACCTCAGTCTTGCTGCTTTCAGTTGCTCCCTCAGCCCCTGGTTCTGGAATCCCCCACTGCCTGCAATTGGTCCTGGTGGTCCCTGCAAGGGGCCCTCTTGGGCAAAGTCTCTCTAAGATGGTCTGATTGGTCCTTCCTCCTGCCTGGCCCACATCTGGTCTACAGGAAATACTCATGCGTCTTTTGCCCCAACAAATTCTGGGAGTGCAGGTTGTTTCAGATGCAGCTGCCTCTCCTTGCTTTGCTAACAGCTGTTCAGCCTCACACTTTTCCAGGCTGGGCCCACCACCAGCCTCTATGCCCACGCAAGCTTCGGAGGGGAGAGACCAAGCTATTCTAGGAGTTTTCTTTCTGGTTGCATGAATTGTTCAAGAAAGCTAAGACTTGTGCATGTTTGAAATCGGAGCGAGAGATGCTAATAGAGGGGAAGAGCTTTGAGATGCTGAGAGACCGAGAGGGAGACCAGGGGACACCCAGGGAGACTTGAGAAGGTTTGGGTAACTAGTAGCCACTGGCGAAGTGCTGGGCAGATGACGAATGACGACAAAGGGATTAGCTGGTGGCTATGGGGCCAAGATGAAATTCTGCAATGGGTACTTTCTGTGTGCCCAAGTCCTCATGATGTCCTACAGCCCAGACCCCACGCCAAGCTCATGGACTTACAGGTGGGGCTACACACACAAACTCACATCCACACACACCCCTGCATATTCACATCCTTGAACACATGAAGACGTGGCTCTACACAGGGGATGTATTTTTATTTTTTATTGCCATATAGTTTACATGTAATACAGTATACAGATCTTAAGTGTTCAATTAGATGGTTTTGACAGTTTACACCCTTGCGACCACCACCCAAAACAAACTATAGAACATTTTCATTATTCTAGAAAGTTCCCTCATGCTCCTTTCCATTAGTCTCTCCAAACAGCTACTTCCTGATTTCTATCACTATAGATTCGTTTTGCCTGTTCTTCAATGTATATTTTTATATACAAATATACAAATGCATTGACAGCCTCGTTGCCCCACTCTCACATATACACAAGCCCCACACATCCATATCCACTGACCGTTTTTTACCCTACAATAGGCTTAGGCCACGGTCATGATTTTTGCTGTTGGGTACGTGTATTATATGCTAACCTATGTTCTCTTCAACCCTACAGTCATACCTCAAGTCAAGTATTTTGGATCTTTCCTTTCAGGTCCTTGAGCTAAAATGAAGAGTCAGAAAGGTGGTAATCATTCCACCTTGCATGGGAGTTTATTTGCCTCTGTGTGCTCTAGGGTATTGGAAAATGGGGACGTGTTTTAAGCCAGAACTGTATTTAGATAAATAGCTTTCACTTTTAGTTGTGGCCCATACCTGCTGGAAGTCAAAGGATTTGGCTCTCCAACATACATTCCAGCCCAACAACTAGGAGGTGGTAGACTGGCGACAGCAGAGGCAGCCAAAAGCTGCTGGCAAGGCACTCCCAAGAACAGAGAGGTGCCGAGGGAGGCGGATCTAAGTCAGGAGCAGAGCCTTCAGTCCTGAGGCCAGCCAGAGGTCAGGGAAGTGAGGGCAAAGCTGTGAGCCTGGTCGGGGCAAAGGTCCCATGTCAGAGGAACAGAGGGTGGGGCCTAGGCCCAGTCAAGGAGCGGAGGAGAAGCATGTGCTGGAGGCAGAGTTGGAGGAGGTGAGACCAGACGTGGTGGTCATGGCCTTTGGGAGACTGTTGCAGTTCCTACCTCTGACAGCTGACTTGCTGCGTGGGTAGGCCTGTCCCCCTCACAGGACCACTAGGGTACCTCTCAAGGGTGTAGTGGGCCTAGGTTTGGGAACATGGAAGTGAAAGCAAGATAGAAGACAAGGGACAGGGATGTGGGCAGCTGGTCTAGGCCTCTGGCCCATACCTCTTGCTTCCAAAATACAGAGATACTAGCGGTCGCTAACAGTCGGACCTGGCGCCCCTCTGAACTAAGAGACACATTTCAGGACCACTTCTGGCCAGGGACTATGTCTTCTAGCTTTGTCAAGGTTAAGGCCACAAAGAACATGTCAGGCCGGAATCGAGGAAAGACTGTACCAGGTCCCTTAGGATCCTGGCCCCCAGGCCACACCATAGGCTCCCCTTGCTTATAAACTTGGCCAGCTCCTGCTCCGGTCTTTGTCCTGAGATTCTCTGCATGGTGCTTTATGTCTACTGGACTTGTAGCTATCAGAGGCTCCTAGATGGAGTTGCAAAGAGAAAAGAAAGGTAGGAGTAAAGGAACATCTGTTTCCTAACCTCCTGCTCAATGCCAGGCCGAGTGCTGGGCAATTTATGTCAGTTGTCTCAACATAACATCCCTCCACCTTCCCAGTGTGTATCACTGCCTCAGTTTACAGGTGACGGCACTGATGTCTGTCACTGCATTTAAGCCTTGGTCATCCTAGTACAGCCTCAGTTCCCTGCAGAGAACCAGGGCATAGTGAAGTTGGCTGTGGACCCCGACTTGTATCTGTGCAGTCCTCTGGTCCCTGCTCAGCCTGAGCCAGGAGCCCAAAGGGAAGCTGATGGTCTGGCTCATCTTACCCACTGGAAGCAAATCCCATCACTTGTGTCCGCCGAGACTGACTGGGGCTGAACGCTAGACAGAGCTCTCAGTGTCCTGGAACTCCTCTGACAGCAATGGTGTCAATGAGGATGGAAGGCTCCAGGCCTTGGTCAGGCACAGGGAGGCAAGAAGGGCTGGGTTTGGTCTGTTTCCCTCTTAGTCTCAGGCTATGCCTACCCCTAATGAAACACCCCTTCCCAACTGGCAGTTTTCCCCAGATACAGACACGTGCTCTCACTGGATCTGAGCTCACCAGTCCACCTGTCTCCAGACAGCCCTGTGCTGACTGGGAGAGAGAGCCACACACTAGCTCCCTGGTTTGAAGAAAGGCTGGGCCATCACTGGAAGGGTAAAGACCCTTCCTGCTGGTGGGTGGCCAGTGTGCAGGGACAAGGACTGTGTCGGCACCCTGCTCTCCTGACAGCGTAAGTGGGTCTGCTTGCCACCCGGAAAGTTGTGTGAATTTCTCAGACTGGTCACTTCTTAGGAGGATCAATCTGTCTCTCGCCCCATCAAGCTAGACCCCCAGAGGTGCTCTCTCTGACCCCTCTTCCCACCTGCCTGCCCATTCCCCTGCAAGAACTATCACATTAACTGCCCGGAAACTCTCTTATAAAGAGCTGTGCTGTGCTGAGAGTCCAAAGGGGGATGTCTTAAACTTACCATTTTGACACCACTGTTTTGAGCAGTCACTAGGAAAAGGAGACTTGTTAGAAATAATCGATATGAATGGAACTCAGCGGGAGAAACCATGCTCAGTGAAGCCTGATACGATAAAAATCTGATTAAGGAATCAAATCTTTATTGTAAGATTCACACACAAAAAAGACTTGGTCTTGGCAAAAATAATTTTGGCTAAACAAAATTGAAAGGGAAAAAATTGGAATTGGTTAACTATGAAATAAAATCAAATAAGGAAGTAAAGTGGGTTAATGGAATTCACTAAGGAAAATGCTTTGGGCAAAAACTCATCAATGTTGGTTTAATGGTTTTATGTAAAAGCTCAGTATCAAAATATTCTTAGGGCCCAAACGGTGGAGCTAAGACGTCTTAAACCCTGCAGAGTTCAGAGTGGCGCTGGGAGGGACGTTGGTGCTCAGTCCTCCTGACTAGCCATGCCCCTCGTCTCACTCACACGAGCCACGCTGTGAGCTTCAGGCACTGCTCTCCCCCTTTTGCACTTTCCCGGCAGGTGAGCGGCTGTCTTGCTTGACCAGGGAGAGTGCCCCTTTTGGGAAGGAGGGAGGTCTGAAGGAGTTGATCCCTGGGGCTGGTTGGTTTGTACCTGAATGCCTGGAGACAGTCCCTCAGCTGGTGAATGAAGAGATGGAGCTTGTAATGGGGGAAAGTAGCTGGGAGCTCCAGGGTGGGCCCGGAGCCACAGACCAGATAGGTTAGGAGCCAGCTGTTGGGTTAGCTTAACAAAGTTGTGGGACTAGACACAGAGTCCATCCTGTTACCACTTCCAAAATGGCCTAGACATGGCTTTCGGAGGCACAGGACCTGGGAGCTGACTGGGGGTGGGGGTGGGGAGGTCCTAAGGAGGAATCTAACTGTGGCATCTATATGTATGGCATCAAGTCAAGATGGCCCCGTTGGTGAAGGCAGGAATGGTGACTAACAATTTATTCATTCAAAACATTGAGCACTACTCTGCCCCGAAAATCCCGTGCCCTGGGTGGGGATACAGCAGTGAACAAGAAGGACAGGATCCCAGCCCTTATGACCTGTACGTTCCGGTGGGGGGAGACTGCTGATAAAGCAAGCAATCGAATGAGCCTGATAATGTCAGATAACAGCTAGTGGGGCGAAGACAAAGAAACTCGTATTTTGAGAGATCGCCCTGACCACCATGTGAAGATTAGACTGTAGGGAGAAAGCAAGAGGCAAGAAGTCCTGTTGGGAAGTGTTATATCATCAGGAGAGAGAAGATCGTACTTGGTCTAGGATGTTAGCCCTAGAGGTGGAGAGAAATGCATGCATTTGGAATATATTTAGATAGTAGAGCTAATAGATTGGATGTGAGGGGCCGAGGGACTCGGAGTTGTGTGGAGTTGAGTGACTAGGTGGATAATGATGCTGTTTATTGAGACTGAGAAGACTACAGGACAAACCATTATTGGAGATGTGGGGCTGTGTGGATTAAAAGTTCTGTTCTGGCCATATTATATTTGAGATGCCCGTCAGGCATCCCAGTGGAGTTGGGTGCCCAGTGGAGAGCTCGAGCTGGGGCTGCAGTTTGGGACTCATTGGTAAACAAGTGGTATATTCAAGGGGCTAGACGAAGCACCTAGACTCAAGATCTTAGAGTGGTGGTTCTTAACTAGCAGTGACTTTGCCCTTTTCTTTCAGGGGACATTTGGCAATGCCTGGAAACATTTTTGGTTGTTACAACTGGGTGGGGGAAGGTTTGCTACTGGTATCTACTGAGTAGAGGCCAGGGATGCTGCTCAGCATCCTGCAATGCACAGGTCAGCTCCCTACAACAAAGAATTATCTGGCCCCAAATGTCAGTGGTGCTGAGGTTGGGAAGTCCTGTCCTAGAGTGAGAGTGTGGATAGAGAAGAAAAGATGGCTCTGTCCAAGGGGCCTTCTTCTGTGAAGAACAGAGCCTCCTGCAAAGAAGACTGAGCAGGAACAGTCTGAGAAGCGGGATGGAAGCCTAGAGAGTGTTGGGGAAGGAGGAGTGCTCAACTGGGCTAAATGCTGCTAAGAGACGCCTTTGTTTGAGCCCAGAGAGAAGTGACTAATGGCTTAGGCAAGATGGACTTTGTTGATGACCTTGAGAAGAGCGGTTTCTGTGGTTTGATGGGGTTAGAAGCTCCAGGGGAGAAGGTTGTGCCAATAGCCAACAATTACTGAGTGTTTCCTCCCTGCTCAGAATGCCTTACGTCTGTAATTTCATTAATCCTCATTTTACAGAAGTGGCAATACTGTCATTACCCCTGTTTTACAGGGGTGGAAACTGAGGCACAGAGAGGCTAATTACTCCCCAAGGTCAGGCAGCCGATAGTGGCAGAGCCAGGATTTGGACCTTTAGAGTTTGGAGGTGAGGAAGCGGAGGCAGTGGGTCAACACTAGGCTTTTGAGAAGCCTTGCTGTAAAGGCGAACAGCGACAGGTACAGTAGTGGGTGTTTGCATGCCGGCAGGAATGATCCGTGTGGAGGCTGGAATTGGTGACGGAGGGTAGGCTGAGAACCGAAGTCTTGAGGAGGTGAGAAGGATCCAGGGCCTGTGTCCACGGGGTGGCCTCTCCCGGGAGCATCGTACTGGTGACTCTGAAGTGGACCCTAACTGTTGTGAGCAAGATTACCGCTGGACTCAGCTTCTCCCCACCCGGTCCCTGTTGGCCTCCAGAGGTCTGCTGGGCAACTCCTTGTAGCCCCTGCCCCTGCAGGAAGCTGCTGCACAGGCCCAGCCTTCCCCCTCAGTGTCCCTGGGGCACCAGAGACAGCCCTGTCATCAGGGCCAGAGCCCAGGCCTGCCAGGCAGTTCTGTCAATGCACGGCAGCGAGTCTCCACCCCATGTTGACCATCGTGATCCTTATCCTCATCCTGATAGGCCCCTCACGAGGGGATTTGTGTCGGTCTCCTCAGGGTCTTCACTCACCACTCTCTCCCTGCTGTCGCCACACCAGGCTTCCCGACCTCTCTCAGATACCGAATGTTCTTACCTTCTCCACCCGCTATCCCTCTTCCACCTGGCTGTCTAGTCTAGCCTCCTATCTCAGCTTAGCAGTCCCATCTCAGACAGCCCTTCTCTGATCGCCCTAACTGGGGGAGGCCATCCTCGTAGCTCCTCCTCTGACCCTTGATGCTGACTTGTTGACAGTGCTTTTCCCTTGTGTCATGCATTTTGTGTCCAGTGTCTGCATTCCATGCTGAATTGTAACTGTCATGAGGGCAAGTCTAGTTTCCCATAGCTGTTTCCAGTGCCTGACATATGGCAGGCACTTGGTAATTATTTGGTGAAAGAACAAATGAATTGGTGAGTGTTTTACAGCCCACTTGGTATTTCTATGGCTCAGATATGTTCCAGATTTTGTTCTCCCCTGCACACATTTCACTACAAATTTTTGAAGCTTTCTTGATCACTTTCATCTTCACGTAAAGGTGTTTTAAGAAAGAATTTAATTCAGTATCTTACTTTGCGGCCATTTGTTTAAAATGGAAAGAGGTACTAAGCTTGCACATTATTGACTCTTCCCAACAGGATGGCTGATTTGGTTTTGTGTGAACCAATAGAGCTTTACAACATCTTGAATCAGGTCACAAAACTATCCAGATTGACTGAACCCAACTATCTCTGTTTATTGGGTAAGTATTTCAAAAAAATATGTTGCGGACAGTGTCCTTCAAACATTTTTGATGAATGAACAAACTTTTGGGGATGGGGGAAATAAATGACTTTAGAAAATTGTTAGACTCAGTAAGTGTGGCTTAAAATTGCTGCTAACTGTCACATACTTGGAAATCATCCCAGATTAAATCTGGAAGAGAAGTTCCTGGAAGACTCGTGTTCTGAGTCCTCTTGTTATTGTTTTTAGTGAAATATTTTAAACATCTAACAAATATATGGTAACACTAGTAAACACTCAAGTACCCACCACTCAGATTTAACATAATGAATACAATGTTACACACATAGATGTACGCCTCTGTTTGTACCCCATCCTGGTCCCGTTCCTTTCCCTGCCAAAGATGACTGCTTCTGTACGCTGGATGCGGTGCTTTTCCTACTTGTAATGTGTTTTTTTGTCCAGTGCTCCATTCCGTGCTAGACTGTAAGCGTCATGAGGGCAGGTCTAGTTTACCACAGTTATTTCCAGTGGCTGGCATATAGGAAGTGCTCAGTAACTATTTGCAGAAAAAAGAAATGAATTGGTGACTATTCATTTCACATTTTCACTTCCTGTGCAGGCATCCCAAAATAATGTGTGGTTGAAGCATTTACACAACTATACCGTAATGTCCAATCATCCTGCAACTTGCTTTTTCTTTTGCTTAAAACCATATTTTTGAGATCCCGTTCCTGTCTAAATGTGGAGATCTAATTTATTTATTTTAACTGTTAGCTGGACTCTGTATCCATTCCTTATTGATTGCAATGTGTTGCTTGCATTGTGTTGCTATTCTGAACAGTGCTGCATTGAACAACTGTGTGCATCTCTCCTTACTCGTGGGCAAGAATTTCTTCAGGTTCCCTACCTAGAAATGGAATTGCCAGTTGCAAATTCAGTTTCACTACATTATTGTCAAATTGCCCTCCAAAAAGATTGTGTCAGTTTAAACTCCCATCAGCAGTGTAAGAAACATTCCTATCAGTACCTGGTTTTGTCAGCATTTAAAATTTTTGCAATCAGGGCCAGCCTGCTGGCTGAGTGGTTAAGTTCGTGCACTCTGCTTCAGTGGCCCAGGGTTTCCCTGGTTCAGATCCTGGGCACAGACATGGCACCACTCATCAGGCCATGCTGAGGTGGCATCCCACACAGCACAACCAGAGGCACTCACAACTAGAAGATACAACTATGTACTGGGGGGCTTTGGGGAGAAGAAGGAGGAAAAAATATTTTTTGCAGTCTAATTGGTGTGACCTGTATCATGATGTTTTTTCCCCCAATTAAAAAAATTGTGATAAAGTACACATAACATAAACATTTCCATCTTAAACCTTTTTAAATGTACAGTTCAGTGGTGTTAAATACATTCATAATGTTGTGCTGCTATCACCACCATCATCTCTATAGCTCTTTTCATCTTGTAAAACTGAAACTCTATACCCATCAAACAATAACTCCCTGTTCTCCCCTCGCACCAGCCCTGGCAACCACCACTCTACTTTCTGTTTCTATAATTTTAACCGCTCTTGTTACTAGTGCTGTTGAGTTGATTCCAACTCCTAGGGATCCTGTGTGTAGCAGAGTGGAACCCTGCCTGGTCTTGTCGTGCCATCCTCTCATCTTCTGGTGCTATACCAGACAGGGCTCCATTGTTATTCATAGGGTTTTCATGGCCAGTTTTTTGGGGAGTGGATGGCCAGGTCCTTCTTCCTAGTCTTTCTTGGTCTGCAAGCTCTGCTGAAACTTCTCCACCATGGGTGACCCTACTGGTATTTGAAATACGGGTGGGATAGCTTTCTACATCACAGCAACACGCAGCCACCACAGTATGACAAGCAACAGATGGGTAGTGTGGTTCTCTGGCCAGAAAACGAACCTGAGCTGTGATGGTGAGAGCGCCAAATCTTAACCACTAGACCACTGCTAGCCTACTCTTGGGACCTCATATAAGTGGACCACACAGTATTTATTCTTTTGTTGACTGGCTTATTTCACTTTGTATAATGTCCTCAAGGTTCATCCAAGATATAGCATGTGTCAAAATTTCCTTCCTTTTTAAGACTGAATAATATTCCGTTGTATGTATTTACTACATTTTGCTTATCCATTCATCCATTGATGGACACTTGAGTTGCTTCTGCCTTTTAGCTATTGTGAATGATGCTGTTGTGAACATGGGTGTACAAAATATCTCTGAGACCCTGCTTTCAATTCTTTTGGATACACCCAGATGTGGAATTGCTGGATCATATGGCAGTTCTCTTTTTAATTTTTTGAGGAACCGCCATAGTGTTTTCCACAGTGGCTGTACCATTTTACACTCCCATCAATAGTAGACAGGGTTCCAAGTTCTCCACATCTTTGTCAATACTTGTTATTTTCTGTTTTTTGTTTTTTTAAAATAGTAATTGTCCTAATGGGTGTGAGGTGATATCTTATTGTGGTTTTGATTTGTAGTTACCTAGTGATTAGTGATGTTGAACATCTTTTCATGTCCTTATTGGCCATTTGTGTATCTTCTTTGGAGCAATGTCTGTTCAAGTCCTTTGCTGATTTTTGAATTGAGATTTTTTTTTATTGTTGAGTTTTAGGAGTTCTCTGTATATTCTGGGTATTAATCCCTTATCAGACATATGACTTTCAAATATTTTCTCTCATTCTCTGGGTTGTGTTTTACTCTGTTGATATTGTCTTTTGAAGTAGAGGATTTTAAAATTTTCATAAAGCTCAATTTGTCTATTTTTTCTTTTGTTGCCTATGCCTTTGGTGTCATATCCAGGAAATCATTGCCAAATCCAGTGTCATGAAGCTTTTGCCCTATGTTTGTTTTCTTCCAAGAATTTTATACTTTTAGGCCTTATATTTAGGTCTTTGATCCATTTTGAGTTAATTTTTGTAGGTGGTGTTAAAGGGGTCAACTTCGTTCTTTTTTTTTTTTTTTTTTTTTGATTTTTTTCTTTTTCTCCCCAAAGCCCCCCGGTACATAGTTGTGTATTCTTCGTTGTGGGTCCTTCTAGTTGTGGAATGTGGGATGCCACCTCAGCGTGGTCTGATGAGCAGTGCCGTGTCCGCGCCCAGGATTCGAACCAACGAAACACTGGGCCGCCTGCAGCGGAGCGCGCGAACTTAACCACTCGGCCACGGGGCCAGCCCCTCAACTTCGTTCTTTTGCTTGTGGATATCCAGTTTTCCCAGTACCATTTGTTGAAAAGACTTTCCTATTTATGGTCCCTTGACATTGCATATGAATTTTAGGATGGGTTTTTCTATTTCTGCAAAAAAATGTCATTGGGATATTGATAGGGATTGCACTGAATCTGTAGATTGCTTTGGGTAGTATTGACATCTCAACAATATCAAGTCTTCTAATACATGAACATGGACTGTTTTTCCATTTATTTTTCTCTTCTTTAATTTCTTTTAGCAATATTTTATAGTTTCCAGAGTACAAGTCCTTCATCTCCTTGGTTAAATTTATTTGTAAGTATTTTATTCTTTTTGATATTGGAAATGGAATTGTTTTCTTAATTTCATTTTCAGATTGTTCATTGTTAGTGTATAGAAAAACAACTGATTTTTGTATATTGACCTCGTGTCCTGCAACTTTGCTGACTTGATTTATAACTTATAACAGGTCTTTTGTGTGGAATCTTTAGGGTTTTTACATATGCGAGCATATCATCTGAGACTGAGATGATTTTGCTTCTTCCTTTCCAATTTGGATACCCTTTATTTCTTTTTCTTGCCTAATTACTCTGGCCAGAACTTCCAGTATTCTGTTAAATAGAAGTGGTAAAAGTGGGCATCTTTGTCTTATTCCTGATCTTAGAAGAAAAGCTTGCAGTCTTTCACCATTCAGTATAAGTTCACTGTGGGTTTTTCATATATAGCTTTTATTATGTTGAGGTAGTTTCCTTCTACTCCTAGTTTGTTGAGTGTTTTTATCATGAAAGTGTATTGAATTTTTTAAAATGCTTTTTCTGCATCAATTGAGATAATCATGAATTTTTCCCCTTCATTCTGTTAAAGTGGTATATTATATTGATTAACTTTCATATGTTTAACCATCCTTGGCTTCTAGGAATAAATCCCACTTGATCATGTTGTATAATCCTTTTTTTTTTTTTAAAGATTTTATTTTTCCTTTTTCTCCCCAAAGCCCCATGGTACATAGTTGCATATTTTAATTGTGGGTCCTTCTAGTTGTGGCATGTGGGATGCCACCTCATCGTGGCCTGATGAGTGGTGCTATGTCTGCGCCCAGGATCTGAACCAGCGAAACCCTGGGCCACCAAAGTGGAGTACGCGAACTTAACCACTCGGCCATGGGGCTGGCCCCATGTATAATCCTTTTAATATGTTGCTGAATTGTTTTGCTAGCATTTTGTTGACTGTTTTTACATCAATGGTCATGAGAGATATTGATCTCTAGTTTTCTTTTATTGTAGTGTCTTTGTTTGGCTATAGTATCAGGGTAATGCTGTCCTTACAGAATGAATTAGGGAGTGTTCTCTCCTCTTCAAATTTTTGGAAAAATTTGAGAAGGATTGGTATTAATTCTTCTTTAAATGTTTGGTAGAATTCAGCAGTGAATCCATCAGGTCCAAGGCTTTTGTTTTAGTTTAAAAAATCAATTATATTTTAATAAACACGTGAAGTTTTTCTCTATGAGAATGAATAGACATTTAGGTCAGAAATTTCAAGAGGTTTGTCTTCATTTTTCAGGACAATAAGTGATAGTCTGAATTAAAGTGTTATATTCCCAAGGAGTGATGGATGAGATCCTTTCTTGACAGCAGCTGTTGGTTGATTAGATATGGGAAAGGCCCTGTCTGGGTACTGAATTGCAGAGGCTACAGACCAGAGAAAAGCTTCAGTGCACATACTGTACTTGACTTATAATTCTGCTTTGGGTCAACTCTGCTGGTAGGAGAGTATATATGTGAATTATAATACTATACCCTTCCCTGTGAATGTACACCCTGTAAAGATCCAGTTTCCTAAGTAGAGTGTTAAAGTGGTCTGTGCAGGGCTTTTCTTTGTCAGGCAATTTTTGATTACTGATTCAGTCTCCTTACTAGCTTTACGTCTCCTCAGATTTTCTATTTCTTCATGATTTAGTGTGGGTGGGTTTTGTATTTCTAGGAATTTGTCCATTTCATCTAGGTTATCCAATTTGTTGGCATATAATTGTTCATAGTACTTTCTTATAATCCTTTTTGTTTCTGTAGAACCAGTAACAATATCCCCCTTTTCATTTCTGATTTTAGTAATTGGAGTCTTCTCTCTGTTTTTCTTGGTTCATCTAGCTAAAGGTTTGTCAATTTTGTTTATCTTTTCAAATAACCAACTTTTGGCTTTATTACTTTTTTCTCTGTTGTTTTTCTGTGCTCTATTTCATTTATCTTTGCTCTAATCTTTATTATTTCCTTCCTTCTGCTAGCTTTGGGTTTAGTTTGTTATCCTTTTTTTAGTTCCTTAAGTTGTGAACTTATATTGTTAATTTGAGATCGTTCTTGTTTTTTAATGTAAGCATTTATAGCTATAAATTTCCTCATTAGCACTGCTTTTGCTGTGTCCCATAAGTTTTGGTATGTTGTGCTTTCATTTTCATCCAGTTCCTAAGTATTTTCTAATTTCCTTCGTGATTTCTTCTTTGATCCATTGGTTGTTTAAGAGTGTGTTGTTTAACTTTTACAAATTTGTGAATTTTCCCGTTTTACTTGTGTTATTGATTTCTAACTCTATCCCATTGTGGTCAGAGAAGATACTTTGTATGATAGCTATCTTTTTAAATCTATTGAGCCTTAATTTGTCTCCCAGCATATGGCCTATCCTGGAAAATGTCCCATGTCCCTTTGTATGCTGCTGTTGTGGGACAGAGTGCTCCGTATGTGTCTGTTGGATCTAGTTGGTCTGTTGTGTTGTTTGTTGTCTGTTTCCTTACTTATCTTCTGTCTGGTTGTTCCAGCCATTATTGCAAGTAGAGTATTGAAGTCTCCAACTATTATTGTGGCACTGTCTATTTCTCCCTTCAGTTCTGTCAGTTTTTGTTTCATGTATTTCGATGGTCTGTCATTAGGTGTGTAAGTGTTTACAATTGCTATATCTTATTGCTGTATCAAATCTTTTATTAATATATCATGTCCTTCTTTGTCTCTTCTAGTGTTTTTTGATTTAAAATCGATTTTCTCTGATATTAGTTTAATCACCCCTGCACTCTTTTGGTTGCTATTTGCATGGAATATCTTTTTTGATCCTTTCATTTGCTGTCTATTTGTGTTTTGGGATATAAAATGAGTCTCTTGTAAACAGCATATAGTTGGATCATCTGTTTTTATCTAATCTCTTTCTTTTGATGGGAGAGTTTAATCCATTTACATTTGAAGTAACTACTGATAAGGAGGGACTTACTTCTGTCATTTTGCTGTTTGTTTTCTATATGCCTTATAGCTTTTTTGTCCTTTATTTCCTGCATTACTGTCTACTTTTGTGTTTGATTGATTTTTTTGTAGTGAAATGTTTAAATTATTTCTCATTTCCTTTTGTGTATATACTCTAGTTATGTTCTTTGAGGTTACCATGGGTATTACATGCAACACCCTAAAGTTATAGCACTCTAATTTGAATTTATCCAGATTAACTTCAATAGCGTACAAAACTCTGCTCCTTTACAGATGTGTCCCCACCCCTTTCAGCTGTTGATGTCACAAAATTATACCTTTATACATTCTGTGCTCAAAAACATAAACTCATAATTCTTTTAAATATATTGACCTCTTAAATTATATAAGAAACAAAATGTGTAGTTACAAACTGAAGTTAACAATAATAGTAGCTTTTAAATTAATAATTAATTAAAAAATATTAGTCTCTTAAATCATGTAGAAAACACAAAGTGGAGTCACAAACTGTTGTGACAATAATACTAGCTTTTATAGTTGACCATATATTTACCTTTGTTGAGATCTTTATTTCTTTATACAGCTTCAAATTACTGTTCAGTGTCCTTTTATTTCACCTTGCAGGACTCCCTTGAACATTTCTTGTAGGGTCTAGTGGTAACAAACTCCCTCAGCTTTTGCTTATCTGGGAATGTCTTAATTTCTCCCTCACTTTTGAAAGGACAGTTTTGCCAGATATAGGATTTTTGGTTGACAGGTTTTTTGTTTGAGCGCTTCAATATATCAGCCCACTGTCTTCTGGCCTCCAATGTTTCAGATGAGAAATCTGCTCAGAATCTTATTGAGGAGCCTTTGTGTGTGATGAGTTACTTCTCTCTTGCTTTCAAGATTCTCTCTTTGTCTTTTGAAAGTTTGGTTATAATGGGTCTTGGAGTGGGTCTCTTTGAGTTCATTTTACTTGGAGTTAGTTGAGCTTCTTGGATGTTTATGTTCATATCTCTCGTCAAATTTGGGAAGTTTTCAGTCATTATTTCTTCAAATATTCTCTCTGCCCCTTTCTCTTTCCTGCTTCTGGGACTACCACAATGCACACATTGGTCCACTTTATCGTGCCCCACACGTCCCTTATGCTTTATTTATGTTTCTTCAATCTTTTTTCTTTCTATTCTTCAAACTCAATAATTTCCATTGTCCTATCTTCAAGTTTGCTGATTCTTTCTTCTCCCTCCTCAAATCTGCCTTTGAATTCCTCTAATCAATTTATTATTTCAGTTATTATACTTTTCAGCTCTACATTTTTTAAAGGTTTTCTGTCTCTTTATTGATATTTCCATTTTGTTCATACTTCATTTTCTTGACTTTCTCTGTGTGTTCCTTTAGTTTTTTGAACATCTTAAAGAGGAGTGTTTTAAAGTCTTTGTCTAGTAGACGTACCATCAGATCTTTCTCAGGGACAGTTTCTGTTGATTGATCTTTTTCCTCTGAATGGGCCATACTTTCCTATTTCTTTGTATGCCTTGTGATTTTTTTTTGTTGTTGAAAACTGGACATTTGAATCTAATGATGTGGTAACTCTAGAAATCAGATTCTCCTCCTTCCCCAGGGTTTGCCATTTTGTATTATTTTTTTGTGTAATGTTTTTGGTTTTTTGATTTATGTAGGCTGTCTCTGTGGTGAGGATCAGCCTGAGCTGTAAACTTAAGGTCATTCCAGGTCTTTTTCAAGTCTATGCTTTTCCCTGGGCATATGCAGCCGTTTTCTGATTTTCCCTATATGCGAATTTGTTTTTAAATATTCTAGTTTTTAATGTCTGGTTCCAAAAAAGGGAAAAAGAGAAAAATGAAGGAGGGATAAGAGGATCACCAGCCCTTTAAATTCCCTGGAAATCACTTCGGCCAGAGGGGGAAGGGCTTGCAACAATGTGTGGAGGTGCAGCAACAATGTCCACCCACCTCTTTGACTGTACCTCTGTGAACAGAAGCATCAATGAGCAATCAGGGGACAGATCTCTGATACTTAGAGAACAGGGTACGTTTTGCAAACTGGCTTCTGCAAGCCATGTGCAACCTTCTCCAGGAACATATGCACAGCTGCCTGCCGTGGGGCTGGAGGTAGGGGGTGGGGAGCTGCTACTGTGCTGAGAGCTGAAATTGACCAATATTAACTGCAATTTACTGTCCAGGCCTTTCCCTGGAAATTGCAAGCCTTCACTAGACTCCAGAGTTCTGAAATAGTTACATCAGACAGATTCTGCCAGTGAAATTGGCATCTAGGAGGGGAGACAGATTCCTGGTGCTTCCTACTCTGCCATCTTCCCAGAATCCTCTTTTGTATTATGATGTTTTAATTTTCATTTCCTAATTGCTAATAAGGTTGAGCATCTTTTCATGCATTTATTGGCCATTCTGGTTTCCTCTTCTGTGAAGTACCTATTCGTGTTTCTTCCTTGTTTCTGTTGGGTCATTTGTCTTTTTCTTACTGATTTGTAAGAATTCTTTATATACTCTGAACACTAATCCTTGTCATTTACACTTGTTGCAAATATCTTCTTGTACTCTTTAGAGTTTTTTAGATCTTCTTTCCTTGTGAAACATAACACACTTAAAGAAACATAGTAAAAATAGAAATTTTGAGCTTAATGATTTATCATAAAGCAAACATCCATGGGACTACCACCCAGATCAAGAGAGAATATTGGCCCCCGGAAGGCCTTTTATGTGGTCCTCCTGTCACTACCTATTGCTCCCCATCCAGAGGTAGCCACTGTCCTGCACTCCTTGCTTTCCCTTATGATCTTCCCACCTAAGCATACACGCCTATAGGGTAGTTTTGCCTGGTGTTTGAATTTTATATAAATGCTATCATATAGGGCCTTCTTTTTTGTGTCTGGCTTCTTTTGTTCTCCATTGTGTTTGTGAAATTCATCCAGGTGGTTGTATATAGCTGTTCCTTCCTTTTCACTGCTTTCTGACATTCCATTCTGTGAATATGTCACAATTCATCCATTCTACTTTTGGTAGACATTCGGGTTATTTTCAGTTTTTGGCTATTACAAATAATGATTCTGTGAACATGTTTGAGCATGTCTCTTGCTGCACATGTGCACACCTTCCTGTTGAGTTTATTCCTTGGGGTAGGATTGCTAGGTCAAAGGGCATGTGTGTTTAGTCTTAGCAAATAAGATCTTTGGCTTATTTTAAATCATGTTTTATGATGACTTTTATTATATAGCTGTTTTTAAATGGCTGTGGCCACATTGATCAATATTTTCCTTTAAGGTTTATGTTTCCCTGTGCAAGCCTAATTGAGAAATCTTTACAAACTTTAATGTCATAAAACTACTCCTCTGTTTTCTTTTGAAAGATTTTCTTTTCACCTTTAAGACATCAATCCATCTGGAATTTACTTTTAGATGTGGTTTTAGGTAGGAATCTTATTTTATTTTCTTTCTGTATACACAGCCAATGGTCTTAATGCTATTCATTTTAATTATATTTTCTAATTAGTTATTTTTCTAATTGCCGGTATGTAGAAGCATTATTGATGTTTTTCTTTTTTGCTTCTTAAAACTTTATTTCAACGTAACTGTGCTTACAGAGATACACTCATATTGGTTAATAGAATGCAATTTAAGTTTACCTTTATCTTACATAATTTGGACCAAAAACTTGGTACATGGTTTAAGATTTGAAAAAAGGTTTTGTAATCTAGTTTATTCTTCATCTGCTACAAATAAGTCAAAGATAACTCCATCAAATGCTACTATAGCAGGCAGCAAGAACCTTGAGAAGTTTACCTTTGGTTTGCCTCAGAAAAGTAACATGTATTGTACTGTAAGTGTTTACAAAATTGGTGTAAGAAAACATTGTAACCTTTCCATGCCCATTGATGAAGTTCAGTAACGAATGGATGTGGAATGGGGGACGTGGAATGGGGGACAGGGCAGCCTATGCAGCCGTGAAACTGTAAAAGTTCTCTGATTTAGTTAATATTGCACGTAGATATGAACCTACACAAGCCAACATTCAGATAATTTCTCGAATCTCAAGTAACACCATCAGCTCAACTCATCTGCTGAGGTCAGTAAGGAGACATGGCATACTAGCTGTAAGTTTTCCTGATTTATGCAAAAAAGAAAACTGAGTTTCTTCATCAGCTTTTCAGTCCAGAACTGATATTACACTGTAGGCAAGGTATTCCTTCCATAGTCAGCATCCCTGGGGGGCATGTGGTGATGTCTGCCTGCATTGCCATTTGTATCATATGCAGTCATATGCAAAATAGTCCCCAAGGTGAAGACCACATGACTTTAGAAATTACTCTAGAGAATAAAATGGCCCTTCTTGGGAGACAAGAGCAAAACATCCAGTCTTCTTTTGGATAAGAAACCTTATCAAAAAATGTAGCCCCTTGTAAATTATACCTCAAAAAAAAAAAAAAAAAAAAGAAAGGAAAAGCAAACATAGCCCCCAACAGAAGAAGCAGCTGTGAAAAAAGAGGAAAAAAATATATCTTAAAATGTCTTGAAAAGCAATGTGAATATAGATTGAAAAGATAGTTAAAAGTGATCCATTTTCATAAGACTACCTAGGATTAGGCTTATTCCAGTATTTTATTCTAGTATTCTAAGTTTATCAGTAGTTACAAAACATCAATTTACAAATAACGTGTTCATTTTTTGTACCATTATCAAAAGAGAAAGTTCTAGCTTTAATTCTGTCCAGTAGAGGGGGAAACTGAAAAATAAAAAAGGTGCAAACAGTTCTATGCAAATACCACATTTGTCAAATGGAAGAACTCCCAACTGGACTAAAAGTTCATATTACTAGCACACTTTTCTTGATATAGTTTTTAATAAGTACAAATATATAGCATTAAGGTTCAGAACTTAATATAGGCCTGACAATCAAGGCCTTGTTTTCTGAAATAAAGTTCTTAAGTCCTGCTCCATTTCCAGTAAAATATTTTTATAGAGTAGAATGTTTTTACAGTGTTTTTAGACCAGGTGCCCCCATTGCTGTACCAGGATAGTTGCAATTCATTTGAAACTTCACCTGTAGAAAAAGGCTGTCTTAGGGACAGCCAGCACACCCACTAGTTTGTGGAGATTCCCGAAAAAAGGTGATTTTTTAAAAATAAGAGGTTTTAGTTTTCTTTGTATTTTTGTTTTTAGTTTTCTAGTCTTAAAAAATAAACTAGAAATTAGTTGAATTCCCCATGAAGTAATTTTTTTTCTTTGCGGTATGAGCAGTATGAAAGAATCCACTAAAATTTCTTCTGTGCTTAAGATGATTCTTTTTATATATTAATGTTAAAGGTAACTTTCATAAAATGTGCCCATGAACATTAAAGCTAGTTGTTAGAAAGATTTAACTAGCTTTGTAACTTCAGTTTTAAAACCTAAGTATTTGCAGCTTGATCTTCTTGTTGAGGATGATTGTCAGCCTGGAATTCAACATCACCTCCTAATTCCCATTTGTGCACTCTGTAGGAGAGGAAGATCATTTCCTCTACCCACTCTAGGTCCTTCAGGCTGGTCTTGTGAATTAAATTGACATGAGACAGAATAACAAGAGAAAATCAAAAATCAAACAAAGCTTTATAACATGTATACGTGGGAGAGACCCAGGAAAGCCGAGTAACTCAACAAAATGGCTGAGCTGCCAGCTTAAATATCGTCTTCAGCTAAAGACAAAGGAGGATGTTGAGGGTAGTGGTTTGGGACTTCAAAGGGGAGGCAGGCAATTCACATGGAAATGGAAAAGCAAAAGTTTGGTAGACAGAACTTTGATAAAAATGGATTTGGCAAGGACCCTCCCAGTCTACTGATACCCAGAGTTAGCTGTGGGACAGGCCTTTTATCTTGAATTTCTTTTAGGCAGTTAGAGGGAGGGTCAGTTTCTTTCAGAGTCTTTTGTTCTTAAAAATAATCAAGGTAAGGCAAAGAGACACCTTTTGGGGTGGCCAATTCTGATCCCCCACAACCCCAAACACACACCGTTATCACACAACTTACTCCTTGGGTCTTGGGGGAATCTTCTGCTTCTTTAAATCTTTGGCCTTCGAATCACTTTCAAGTCTATTATTTCTTAACTGAAATTTAACTCTCAGATTAACGTCTTAACTGTCTCAACTCAAATTCACTCTCAGCTTTTTGACACGTTTTCCGCTTATACTTCATCAATGCTTTTCCTAATCTTTCATGTTGTACTGCCAAAATCTAAAACCTGCCTCGAAAAGATCATCACGTACAAGAAAATAAATGAAATATAAAGTGATTACTTCAGAATAGAACCTGGGAGGTCAGAATTGTTCAAGATTCCCTGTTGGGGTCATACTTTATTTTACTGCAATGAATTACTATTATCAGCAAGAATTGCCAAATCCTATATTAGGTTCTTTTGTATTCTTTGATGACTGGCCAGAGAAGCTGCAGAAGAGTTTGGGAGTACCTACTCTTTTTCATACAAAGTGCCCCCATGGGATGAATCACAGGATAGACACAATTCATTTGAGGCCTCACCTGTGGAGAGAGGCTGTCATGGGACAGCCACGACACCCACTAGTTTGTTGTGTAAGGGCTGTCTGTGGCTTTGGAATCTCACAAGTGGTATTCTGTATAATTTGAAGGAAAACCATGTCTGCAGATGTCCGATAGGTGACCTTTTGATGTCAAGAGGGTTTGCAGTTTCCAGACATCACTTAGAATTCTTTATTCAGTTGAGTAGCTATATGGACACCGACCATCTGTGAAAAAAGGCTTTTCTCAAATATATGATTTAACATTGTCATTTAGGAAGTAACTGTACCAAAACAATTCAAAGAAAAAGACTGATGGTTGGTATTTGAGATAAAAATCCATTCAATATAGAGCCCATGGTTGATTTATTGCAAAAGCAAAACTGAGAGTTGTGAATTTACTGTGTCCATTCAAAATAAATAACATATGAAATATAGATTCTGGCATAGATATTGATGCAGGGTTGGTGAGCTGAGGAGTCGAAAGAAAGATTTCTTGGACTCTCAAGATCTGGCAGTAGTGCTCTTTTATTTAGAGAATAGTGTGGAATAGCATGGGGACAGGACCCATGGGCAGTCAGGCTGCTGTGTGGGGACAGGGCCCATGGGCAGGAGGAGGTGCTGCTGCCACCGCTTCTGCTGCAAACATGAGTGGAGAGTCAGGCTAAATTTAAGGCATAGGTATGTGAGCCATCTCTTTACAAGACAAAGGAAAGAACATGTAAAAAAGTTAAAATGGTGTCAGTGCAGGTGGGGTCTGGCCATTGGGTGGTCCCACAACTTTTAGATAAGAATCAAATCAGATTAAGTAAAGGCCAGAAGCCACCACCTTGAATCAGTTACATGAGGTTGCCAGACAGTAACCAACTTAAGTTCTTGCCTTTGGCATTGATTAAGAGTTTCCAGAGACAAGGTCATCTCCCTTCTTCCTGGCACAGAGAGGGAGGCATCCCCACAGATGGGGGTTTCCCCCACAAATGTAAATGCCTCCCAACAAAAGGCAAGCAAACTCTGCTCCTCGGAGCCTGCTTCTCATCTGCAGTTTTAAAAGTAACCGGCCTAAAATCCTCATCATAAACAAGATGTGAAAATCAGAATCTGTGGATTGAACCTGCATGTTTCATTTGCTTGCAAACTTGAACACACTAATATTCTGCAAAAAGACAATTGTAGCAAAGAAAACTGCCCTTTTCATTTCTCTTTTGATGTCTTCGTTGGCCCCTCGGGCTCTTCAGTAGCATGTTGTTAGGAAACTGCTCTTTTGCAAAGAAACGTAAAAGCGTCTCTCCAGAGACCAAAATAAACATGTACATATATATGTTTAAAGTGTTACTGTTCAACACAAATGATGTTTCTAGAAAAACGTTAACTGCATGGGTTAAAACAACAATGTGCAACATCTAAAGCCATTAAAGGACCAAAATTTCAAAAACACATCAAAGTCACTGTTTTAATGATGACTAACATACACAGATAAGAAATATTGATCAAAGCTCAGGAAGTAAATACCTTGACTGATAGAATGTCGATTGTTGGGAGAATTTTTCTTCAATTTAAATGTCTATCATCTCTCAAAAAAATTTTCAAAGTGCTAGCATATATATAAAGCAGGCAAATCCTTCAAGTAATTTGCTATTAAGTTTGCCAATTTTTGTACAGCTAAACAAGAAACTGAAACCGGCGGAGAGTGAGCTATTGATGATTGAGTAACTAGGAACTAAAGTTCTTTTTTTCCTTTTTGCGATTACTGATTATAGCTTTTAGCTGCTCACCCGCCCATTGTTAACTGTGCTGTTTGGCACTATGCTATCTGACTCCCCCTGGGTTCTATAGATAGCATCTTCCTGGAGTCTGGGTCACCATGGGAATGAGTGTGTGAGCTGTTTTTCAGGAATTAGAGCTCCTTGTCTACTTCAGGCCAGTTGAGACCACCAGCTCATCAACTGGGCCCTCCCAGATGTCCGCAGATGTCCGATAGGTGACCTTTTGATGTCAAGAGGCTAAAAACTCCACCCTCACATCATGCTAATGCTGCCATTTTGTGAACATGGGTGCTATGAAGAGGCATGGCGTCTGACTACGCTTGCACAGATCATCAATTACCTCACCTCTCCTCACCTCCAATCACCTCTCTCCACATTTCAGACCACCTTGCCCCCCATCCCACAAATATCCCTGAGTCCCTATTTTCGGGGAAGCGAATTTGAGGCTCATGCTCTTGCTTCCTCCCATGGCTGCCTTGTGAGTAAACTCTCTCTCGGCTGCAATCTCGTCATCTCGGTGTTTGGCTTTCTGGGCGGCGGGTAAAAACGAACCTGGTTCAGTAACAAAACTAAGAGTAAACTAAAGTGAAGCAGGAAGATAGACAAAGGGAACAAACTAGTGAGTTGTAGCTGGACAAAGCTATAGAAGGCTGTTATACCATCTTGGCCTTCTCGTTTCCATTAAACACTTCGGCTAACAGAGTGGGTGTCTACTGGTTTAGTATACTAACTCCCTTGGATTTGCTAAAATTCGTACAACAATCAATAGGTATACATAATGTCCTAAGGAAAAGAATACAACTCAAAAATCAGCATTGGACGTTAAAGCAGTCTTAAAAAGAAAAGGTTGTCTTTCAGTGTGGATGAATATAAAAGGTAAGAGATCTTACAGACTAAGAACTGAAGCCTTGGCCAAAGGTTAATTATTCCTGCCCTTTAGCTGCCTTTTCAAGGAAGTGTATATTAACCGAATGGCGATTGATTGAAGTGTTTGCTGTAATCTCGTTCCTTTCTAAAAGAACGAGCACAGAAGATAGACACAAAATCTCCCTCAGCCACTTGACTGCCAAGACCTCCTTGCATTTTTTCTACTAGTTTCTTGTGCAACCAGCCAGGCCCCATTCAGGCCAGAATCGTCGCTACCCTCTGACACATTGTCCCTTAGGTCACTTCTGCCATGACCATGGATGCCTTCGTCTTCACTGGTTTCCTGAGACTGATTTACTGCAATGGTAGCAGGAGGTGATGCCAGGGCAGGTGGGGACCCTGCTTCACCCTTTTCTATTGGTGGAGGAAGGAAACTGGTTCTTGCGCTGCCCAGTCGTTACCTGGGAGATTCTCTGCTGTGTTTGGATCGCTGTCCGTTTCCTTTTCACAAAGCATAGTGTCAGCCTGACGTTTGCCATCTGAGCTTTCACCCTCTGGCATGTTCAGGTTTTATGCAGAGGATGAAATACTGTGGGTTCCTCCATACTAGCATCAAGACCAGCTGACTCTTCTCTGCCTCTTCTGCTTCTGCTTCCTGAAGAGGGGCCTCTCTGTTTCCTTCCCTTTGGAGATTAGTTCTTGGTCTTTTGACTCCTCTTCTTTTCACTTTTCCTTGGGCGGTGGTGGTGATGTGGTAAGAGCTCCTGGGCACCTGCACTCTCCTTTAGCTGCTGCACTTTCCTTTAGATTCACTCCGCACATTGGACTTTTCCTTTTTATCGTCATGTGCCGCGTGATGGTGTTTTGATCGATGATGGACTGCATGTAGGACAGTGGACCCGTAAGATTAGTGCCACACAGCCTAGGTGTTTAGTAGGCTATACCATGTATGTTTGTGTAAGGACATTCTGTGATGTTCACACAATGACAAAATCACCTAATGATGCATTTCTCAGAATGTACCCGTCGTTAAGCAACACATGACTGTATTATCTTTTTGGGAAGGAAACCTTGTGCCTCCACGTGAAGAGGAAGCTCCATGAGAGGAGGTGGTTCCACCTGAGGAGGCCTATCACACCTGAGCAGGCCCCACCCACCTGAGCAGGCCCCTCCCACCTGAGC
>NC_060273.1:39314197-39440133 GCF_021613505.1 Equus quagga
GGCCCCACCCACCTGAGCAGGCCCCTCCCACCTGAGCAGGCCCCACCTACCTGAGCAGGCCCCTTCCGAGCTGGCTTGCTGCTTTTATTTGATTTACTTTTCATCTTTGTACTTTTTTTCATGCAAGTATTTTGCTTCTTATTCTCTTCTTCTTTGCTGTCCCCCTTTGGCACTTCCTGACCATTTTTGGATTTGTTTTCTACCTTCTTTTTCTTTTTTGTCCCAGGTTCTTCCTCATTCAAGGATCATTTAAGGGATGGGCTTCAGCTTCTGTCTTCCTGTAGCTTTTCGTGGTTTTACAGGACTTTTCTGAATTATTTCCTGTGTGCACATCCATCTCTTTAGTCTCTGTTGCTCTTTTGTGGGTTCTGGTGGACACTTGGAATATTGAAGCATTATTACAAGGCTTTTCCTCTTTTGAAACATTTTTTTTCTCCACTTTTACAGACCATTATTGATTTTTTTATGTTGATATTGTATCTAGCAACCTTGGTGTGCTCTCTGACTAATTCTAATTGTTTGCAATTCTCTTGGATTTTCTATATAGACCATCATATTTCTCTGTTTATGATGACAGTTTTATGTCTTCTGTTTCAATTCTTATACACTTAATTTTTTCTTATCTTACTACATTGCTGTACCCTTTGCCCTCCAATACCATGTTAAAGAGGAGCATAGTGAGCATTGGACTTGTTTCTCGCTTTACCAGTCAGTATGATGTTTGCTGTAGATATTTAGTAAGGTACCCATTGAGTTAAGGAAGTTGCCTTATATTCCTAATTTACTAAGAACTTTTTTCCATGATATGAATTGAAATTTTTCTGCATCTATGGAAATGAACATACAATTTTCCTCCTTTAATATGTGGTTTTCTAGTATTACATAGCTCCTACTAGATCATGATACATTATTTTTTCTGCACACTGTTAGATTTGGCTTACTATTCATTTCAGATTTTCGCATCTATATAAATAAATGAAATGAGCTTACAATATACTGTGCTTAGTTTCACTTGTTTTCGAGCCATGCAGACTATGTATCGGACTTCTTTTGCTCAAGATTATATTATTAAGATTCACTCATGTTGTTGGATGTGGCTATGCTGTAGTTTGTTCATTCTTGTTGCTAAATAGTGTCAAAGAGAAACGAAGCCAGACACTAGTAAAGTGGTGAGGACAGATTTTAATCGGTAATATTCTATTGCAATAGGGAAAAGAGTCCAGTGTGAACTGAACTTCAGTTCAATTTGCACAGAGAAGACTGGGCATTTTAAAGGGAGAGTGAGGGAGGCGGGAGGGGGTGAGCAGGGGCTCAGTAGAGTCAGGGAAGGGAAAAATTATAAACAGGGGAGGGGGTTGGTCCATGTGAAACCCGTCTGGGCTTGCTAAGTGGCGCTCATCAAAGTTAGGCTCCTCCCCTCTGCAGAGGCTGGGAGATGGGCCCCATCTTCAGATGTTGCTGGAACAGACAGTGGCCCCCTTGAGTTTTCTCAGGCAGGCACTTTACGGGGGGCTGTGGTCATCCTGGGGGTGCGGCCTTGAGCTGTTTCTTAAGGTATCTTAAAATAAAGATATCTTCAGATATCTGAAGTTCTTTTCCCCCATTGATGTATGAGTTCTTTATGTATTCTGGATATAGGTCTTCTGTTAGTTATTTGTGTTACAGATGTTTTCTCTCACTCTATGGCTTGCCCTTTTACTTTCTTTTCTGTGGGTCCTTCTAGTTGTGGCATGTAGGACGCTGCCTCAGCAGGGCTTGATGAGCGGTGCCGTGTCTGCGCCAAGGATCCGAACCAGCAAAACCCTGGGCCACTGAAACAGAGCGCGAGAACTTAACCGCTCAGCCACAGAGCCAGCCCCCCAAAATTCTTAATTTAGTAGGATTAGATTTATCCATATTTTCTTTTGTGGTTAGTGCTTTCTTATATCTTTTTTTAAAAGGGACTTTATTTTTTAGAGCAGTTTTAGGTTCACAGCAAAATTGAGCAGCAAGTACAGAGAGCTCCCATATACTCCCTTCCCCCATGCAAGCACAGGCCCTCCCACGATTCTCATCCCAAATTGGAGTGGGGCATATATTTATCTATTTATTTATGTTTGAGGAGGAAGACTGGCCATGAGCTAACACCCGTGCCCATCTTCCTCTACTTTATATGTGGGACACCTGCCACAGCATGGCCTAATAGGTGGTGTGTATGTCCACGCTAGGGATCCAAACCCGGGATACAAACTGGCGAAGTGGAGCATGTGAGCTTAACTGCTACGCCGTGGGGCCGGCCTCCCTCCACCCCAGAGTGGTATCTTTGTTAAAGTTAATGAGCGTGCACTGACACGTCATTATCACTCAAAGCCCACAGTTTACAGCACTCAGTATTTCACATGCTGTGGGTTTTGACAGATGTTTAATGACATGTATCCATCACTATAGTATCATACAGAGTAGTTTCACTTCCCTAAAAACCCTTTCTGCTCCGTCTATTCCTCCCTCCTTCCCCCAACCCATGGCAACACTGGTCTTTTCACTGTCTCCACAGTTTTGCCTTTCCAGGAATGTCACAGAGTTGGAGGCAAACAGTATGTAGCCTTTTCAGATTGGCTTCTCTCACTTAGTAGCATGCATTTAACTTTCCTCTGTGTCTTTGCATGGCTTGATAGCTCTTTTGTTTTTAGCGCTGAGCAATATTCTGTTGTCTGGGTGTACCACAGTTTGTTTATCCATTCACCTACTGAAGGACAACTTGGTTGCTCCCAAGTTTTGACAATTATAAAACTGCTATAAACATCTGTGTGTAGGTTTTTGTGTGTTCATAAATTTTCAACCCATTTAGGTGAATACCAAGGAGCACGATTGCTAAGAAGAGTATGTATAGTTTTGTTAGAAATAGCCACACTGTCTTCCAAAGTGGCTGTACCATTTTGCATTTCCATCAGCAATGAATGAGAGTCCTGTTGTTCCCCATCTCACCAGCATTTGGTGTTGTCAGTATTTTGGATTTTCAACATTCTTATAGATGAGAGAGAGATTTCATTGTTGTTTTAATTTGCAATTCCCTAGTGACATGTGATGTCGAACTTCTTTTCATATGCGTATATGCCATCTGTATATCTTCTTTGGTAAGGTGTCTGTTCATATCTTTTGCCCGTTTTTTAATTGGGTTGTTTATTTTCCTATTGTTGAATTTTGAAAATTGTTTGGATATTTGGGATAACGGTCCTTTTCAGGATTTATGCGTAAGCCTCAATTCCTGCTCCACGTTCCTCCCAGCTTTGAGGAGCAGCAATACCACATCTTCTGTCCTAGCAGGGGCGTTAGAACCTCAGCTTCTAGCTTCTACAGTCTGCGTTTGGGTCTAAAATTACAAGGGGCATTTAGGATGAGCTCAGTCTGGCTTTGATTTCTTCCCTCCCTGCTTTATTGGACCTCAGAGAAAATTCTCCCTAAATCAAAGACTCAAAGTCTCAACACCCTTGAAGGAGGTGTGTGGTATGATGGGGCAAGGGAGTCATGTGGGCAGCCCAGAGCAGTGAAACTACACACCTTGAATTTATACTGTCGGTCCCTGTCACCTAACTGCCAAACAAATATATCTTGATGATGATGTGAGTACTCTAAGTAATTTGGTCATGTTCTCCTTTGCAAATACAGTTATTAGCTCAATACTTTTCCCTTTCAGATGTGCGTTCCAAACGGGAGTATGATGAAAGCCATGTGATTACGGCCCGTCGAGTGAAGAAGGTATACCAGCAGAGTCAGAATCTGGGCAGCCTGGCTACCCCACAGGAGGTGGGGAGGATGGGAGATTGTCTCCAAGATCCAGGAGGCGGCACCTGCTGTTGGCCACTGTGGGCAGCAGAGGCAGGACCGCCCCTATGCATCCATTACGAGGGTCTCCCCACTTCTCATACACTCCCTAAAGTGTCCACACCCCACCCCACCCTCATCATGGTCAACAGCTTCGTTAAGCAAATATTGATTTAAGTCCTTGACATCCCGGGCACTGTTCCGGATCCTGGGGGATAAAACAGAATACAAGATGCCCTTCATTCATTGCCTCTGACCTCATGAGCTTCTGTTCCACTCAGGGAACAGACAATAAACCATAGAGATAGTTATTATAACCCAAAGATGGAAGCTCCCCGCTCCTCCCTTCCCAACTTCCTTTGTCCATTCCAACTTTTTAAGAAGACAGAGCCCTGCATGCAGTCATTCCCCCCCCCCAACCCCCACCCCCAGGGTCTCTTCTCTCTCAGGTCCTTGCTAACCCTGGCAGTGCGTCATTGTAGCCCAGATGCTCAATCTGGTCCCTGGCATCTGGTAGGTGCTCAGTACCTATTTGTTGATGAAAATGAATGATTGGAAGCTGTTCCTTCTGCCTCGAACACTCCTCCAGCCCTTGTCCATGTGGTAAGTTTCCACTCGCCCCTGCAGTCTCATCTCAAAGGCTTCCTGCCTTGGGCGGCCTCTCCGTGCGGCCTCTCTGAGTCCTCCAGGCCAACTTAGCCATTTCCCTTTTCTTTTTTGAGTCTCTGTATTCCAGAACCTAGCGCAGTGTAAGCGCAAAGTGGGTCCTCAATGAATGTTTATCAAACAGACGGATGAATGTCCAGCTACATCTCTCCTGCTCCCCCACCAGCTCCAGCCTCTGTGAGCTATTCCCACCTTCTCCTTTGCTCATGGTTTTCACACCCAGAATGCCCCTTTCCTCATCCTCCCCCTCCCCCATCTAAGTCCTGCTCAGAGCGCCATCTGTCTCCTAATTCCTTTAGACTAGTATGGTTTCTCCCCGTTGAGTCCCAGAGAACTTCCCTGGTCTGTGCCTCCATGGGTGTTCCCTCACTGCCTGTGGTAGAGTAGGTGTACACCTGTCCTCTGTCAGAGCCTCCATGTCAGCCAGACCAGGGCGCCAGGGACACAGTCAGGCTCAGGTGCCCCTGAATAGTGGGGGCTTTCAGGAAGCCTTGCGAACAAGTGAAGACTAACCTCTTAGCCACTGCCCAGCCAGGCCTCCCTGAGCTCTGGGACACTCTTTGGGATGCTGGGCAGTTAGGATGCTGCGAGAGCTCATCACCTCCTTGGCAGAAGGCATCTGTGTCCTGCCGCTGCGGTCTGCCATCATGGCAACTCAGCCACTCCCCAGCTACTCCTCGAGACCACATGGCTCCTGTTTGCCCAGTCCTTCCTTTAACTATGTTTAAGGCCTATCATTTGCCAGGCAGTGTTCCGGAAGCTCGGGACACGTAGGTGACTGAAAACGGACAAAAGTTCCCGCTCTCACAGGGCTTCCATTTGAGCTTCCATTTGGCCTCGTGACTTCTGCTTATTCAAGCCTTCTACTTATTGCCCTCTTTATGGGGGATTTTGGATCTGGCCCCCACTGCCAACCACTCTCCCCCGGAGTGAGGATACTGTTAGTTCGGTTCGCCACGGCCTCTCTGATAGCGCTTGTGCTGGGGCACCTAACAGGCTGCGTGCCGGTCCGTGGACCAGCCGTTCTTTGGCCAGGCACTTACCTCTGGTCCAGTGACCCAGGGTCAGCTTTTTGCAGCAGGGATGTGGGTGTGAAAGATCCTTGGAATTTAGCAGACTCTCCAGTGCACTCTCGGTGCTTCTGTGCCTGTGTGTGTAGTCAGGGGAAGAGGCACAGTCCTCCTGGTGCTGGTGCTCAGGGAATATTTGCTCAGCTGAACCGACCTGTCAACAGGATTCTCTCGTGGTTTCTTTAGAAGGCAAATGAATATCTTATCCCGGAGTCTGTGGATCTGGAGTGCGTGAAATACTGTGTGGTGTACGATAACAACACCAGCTTCCTGGAGATCTTAAGACACAGCAGTGATGATGACGTCTCTGATGAGAGCAGAGAAGGTGAGTCCTTACAACAGCAGCAAGAATAATAGTTAACGGCGGTCAGACACTTTGCCACGTGCCAGCAGCCATGCTGAGTGCTCTGCCCGGGTCACCTCATGCCATCTGCAGAACAGCCTGTGAGGATGGTGATGTCGAGAACCGGGAAGGATCTGAGGCTGTTCGTCCTCGCAAGACGACAAGTGAGTCAGTCAGTTTCATAGATTCTGGCAGAAGACATGAGGCTCCTGGGTCAGAGACAAAGGACTTTATTACTCAGAACCGTAAAACTAGACAGAGTGTCATCATTTTCCTGCCCTGATGCCCCACATCCCAGTTCTCACAGGGTGACATGAAGAGGGCCAAGTAATATCTATCCACGCAGTGTGTTGTATTATAGGAGAATTCTGAGCTTAGGGGATCTGAATCTTTCATAATGGGCAGAAAGCCTGGTGGCCCTTGGCTCTGGAGGGAGAAACTGTCTCTGTCTTCCAAGGCTATCTGTTATGTAAATGTCCTTGAAAAACCAGTGCCTTTGCTCAAAGGATATGTGGAAATGTGAGAGACCGTGGAGAATTGTCTCCTGATAGGTAACAGCCCAAATTTATAGATGGGGAAATTGGGGCCCAGAAAAGTGACTCATCTGAAGTCCCATACCTAGTGAATGAGTTGTCTATTGCTGCGTAACAAACTACCCCCAAACAAATTACCCCCACAATGTAGCTTAATATGGCAAACATTAATTATCTCATAGTTTCTGTGGGTCCAGAATTCAGGAGTAGCTTGACTGGAAGATTCTGGTACAGGATCTGTCCTGAGTTTGTAGTCAAGACATCAGCGAGGCTGCCGTCCTCACAGCATGGCAGCTGGTTTCTCCTGGAGTGAACGATCTGAGAGAGGGAGAACGAGGGGAAGCCGCCTGCTTTTTCTGATCTAGTCTTGGGCCTTAGACACAGTCACCTCTGCCACGTTCTGTTCATTAGAAGGAGGTCACTGAGTATAGCTTACCCTCAGGGAGAGGGGAATTAGGCTCGACCTTTTAAAGGGAGGCATTTGAAAGAATTTGTGGGCTTTTTTTTAAACCACTACACCCAGCAAGTGGTGGGGCCAGGATTCAAACCTGGGCAGTTTGGCTCTGTCAGTCTCCGAAGGCCTGGATAGTGATGGTGGGGAACAATGCAGTCATGCCAGCTCCTAGTTGGAGCAAAATGTGGTCAGTTCTTGGGCCAGCCCCAGTGGCCTAGTGGTTAAGTTCAGCATGCTCCGCTTTGATGGCCTGGGTTCAGTTCCTGGGCACAGATCTACACCGCTTGGTTTGTAGCCATGCTGCACTGGCGGCCCACATACTGAAAAATAGAGAAGATTGGTATGGATGGTAGCTCAGGGCGAATCTTCCTGAGGAAAAAAAAAACGTGGTCAGTTCTAATCGGCTTCACTGAGACTCTGTTGCATTCTCCATCCAGCCTCTGGTTTTGGACTGACACCATGTGCCATTGGCATGGGGCTCTGCTGCTGTGGCTCAGTCATATGTGTGGGTGGTTCCATGGGCCAGGGCATTCATACCAGTGGTCACTGGGTGGCGCTAGGCTTCCACCTTTAATAAAACCAATCTTCCCAGGAGGTCCTTAGCCAGGAAATTGTCCCCTCTTCCCTAAACTCATCCTATTGGGCTCCGGTTTGCAATCCTAGGATGATAGCGGGATGCTGAAACCCTAGGAAATGGTGGTCAATAAAGATAACCCCCTCTGTGTTATATAAGTGAGCTCACTGTGCTGTGGAGTCTCCATTCTCGGTAGGAAGCCACAACCACAAAACAACAACACAACAAAACAGGAAACCACACACGTGTACACCTAGCCCACTCGAGGCAACTTTTCTCCTTTAAAATGGCATCTTTCAGGTAAATGCAGAGTCTTTTGGGTAAAAGACCACTTTAAGGTTTTTCTCTCCACTCCCTTCTCCCTTCCGCTGTTAAGAACCTGCCTCCCAGACCCCCAGGGAAATGTGAGTGTGGAGGGAGCCTTCATTGCATCCCAGATTCAGGTGTCCGGCTCTGTGTCGTCCTTTCCTGTGGGCCTCTGGGTGAGGTGCAGCTCAGTCTCTGTGGCCTCTGTCCTTGCTGTGTCGTGGCCAAAATGTCCACAGCTAGTGTAAGACATGAGCGGTTCTCTCCAGCTGGCAGTGCGTGGCAATGGCTCCTGGGGCCTCAGCCCCATCCCCTCCTACCCCCTACCTGACCGTCCACAGGTGCTGCTGACCCCTGGGCCTGCTGTGTCTTCCTTCCGGCATTAGGTTGGTCTCCAGCGTTAGGTTAACCACTCCACACCTCCGCTGGGGGGTGCCTCAGAATCCTGGCGGAGAATGGGGCACAAGCTATTTTCAGCTCCCCCTCCAGCCCATGTGTTTCTACCGCCTCAGCTGGGTCTCTTCTTAAGAACCCAACAAGTGTCTTCCCTTGTCTTGGCCCTCGGACTCTGTCTCCAAGCTCCTTTGAGCAGCAGAGGGCAGCCCCTTCTTGTATGAGAGACATTTCCCTGATGAGAAATTGTCCTTCCTTGTGACATTTGGAGTATGGAGCCCTGAGCTGGGCTCTTGATATGTGTGGGGGGAGATCCCTGGGCCGGGCATTCACACCAACTGTGAAGGGAAGCTTGGGAATTCGGGGATTCTTTTTCTCCTCTCAGCAAGGCTTCACTTTCAAGACAATTGTCTGTAAGGACCGAAAATAATTTAACATACCCAGCTGAGTGGCGACCCCCTTGTTCCTGGTGATGCCCCCCGCCCCCTGAAGCAGTGGGCGCCCCGTTCCAAGTGTGGGAAACCTCGTGTCAATGGAGAACTCAGGATTAGTGGGAATAAAAATGAACAGATTTAATGTTTCAAAAAATCTTAACCCCGTTACCTCCTTGGCTGGATAGCCTGGGCCCTGGGATGTTCTCATGGCTTTCCGCCAGAGTCTCTAATTGTCCCCTGGAAACTGACCTTCCTCCAGCCCTGACCCCATCACTCCTGAGTGTGAATAAGCCTCCAGCGGGTCGTGTGACTTTGGCGGGGAGCAGCTGTCTGGCTTAAAGGCAGCAGCATTGTGACCTGGGACTCTCTGCCCAACTCACCTGGGTCCTCTGACTCCACCGGTCATTGTTCAGGCTCTTGCTCAAGCCTCCCTGGCTGCCAAGCCTGGCCCTCTGGGGTGGGCTTTGGCTCCTGTCTTGCCAGTTACAGGTTGCCTCCTGGCCTGGCTGTTGACTCCTGGCTCTTCTTGCAAATATAGCCTCTCTGAAGCGTCTCAGGCCATTTATGTCCTTAGCAGCCCCTGCTGAAATTGGCCTTCTCTCCCTGGACAAAGGTTCAATATAGAAGTCAGGGTCCATGCCCTTCCCTTCCTCCTTGCCGCTGGCTCTCCAGAGTCTGCTGCACAGTGTTTCTCTTATGAGCCGGATCCTGGCCTCAGGATAGTTCGGCTTGGCCTTAATTTTGCATCCTTCCTGTCATATATATCTAGGGTGCATACAATCTAATAGTGATTCTGCAGATCAGTGAAGGCGTTTAAGATTAAATTGATGTCGGGACTGGCCCGGCGGCACAGCGGTGAATTTGGCACGTTCCGCTTTGGTGGCCTGGGGTTCACCGGTTCGGATCCCAGTGTGGACATGGCACCACTTGGCCAGCCATGCTGTGGCAGGCGTCCCACATATAAAGTAGAGGAAGGTGGGCACAGATGTTAGCTCAGGGCCAGTCTTCCTCAGCAAAAAAAGGAGGATTGGCAGAAGTCAGCTCAGGGCTAATCTTCCTCAAAAAAAAGAGATTAAATTGATGTCAAGACCATGATGAGATACCACTTCACACCTGCTAGAATGGCCATAATCAAAAAGGCAGATAATATCAAGTGTCGATGAGGCTGTGGAGAAATTGCAACCCTCATGTACCGCTGGTCGGAACGTAAAATGGTGCAATTGCTGTGGGAAACAGTTTGGCGTTTCCTCAAAAAGTTGAACGTAGAGGTACCATATGGTCCAGAAATTCCACTCCTAGGTATGTACCCAAGAGAAAGGAAGACATGTGCACATAAAACCTTGCACACGAATGTTCATAGCAGCATTATTTCCAACAGCCAAAACGTGGAAACAACCCAAATGTCCGTCAACAGATGAATGGATAAATAAAAGGTGTTGATCCACACCATGGAGCGTTATTCAGCCGTAAAAAAGTATGGAATACTGATATATGCTACAATATGCATGAACTTTGAAAATATTATGTAGAGGAAAAAGCCAGACACAAAATGCCACATATTGTATGATTCCATTTATATGAAATGTCCAGACTAGGTAAACCCATAGAGAAGAGTTAGGTTAGTGATTGCCTAGAGCTGGGTGTTTGGAGGGAAATGAGGAGTGAAACCCTCTAACCGGTACAGGGTTTCTTTGTGGGGTGGTGAAAATGTTCTAAAATTGATTGTGGTAATGGTTACACAACTCTGTAAATATACCAGAAACCATTTAGTTTATGCACTTTAAATAGGTGAATTGTGTGGTATATAATATATGATATACATGTGCTGTATAATACACAATATACAATATAAATGTAATATATGATATATACATACAATATATATTTCCCTTATGTTAAATCGTCCTTCCTTACAACAATGTGGAGATATATATATATATAATCTCAGAGTTTACAGAAAAAAAAGATAGCTTACTTGGTGGTAAGTTGCTTTTTAAGTTTTAATTGTAACACTCGTCTCTATATTTGCTTCAGCTTCCTCGATAATTGCTTTTCAGAATAAAGTGGCTGTCCGCTGGAGCCATAGACAAATGGTGAGCACTCAGAGGACGTTCATCTCTTTGATCTCCACTCTTAGGACCGGTTCTCGGAGCCGCCATTAAGTGTGGCAAAGCCCTGACCCACCTCACCCGCCACCCTGTCCGTATCCTGAAGGGGGGCTATGAGCGCTTCTCGGCCATGTACCACTTCTTCCGGACGCAGAAGATCATCTGGATGCCGCAGGTAAGGCAGGGTGCCGAGCGCAGACAGGCTCAGAGGGGAGGGTGGGCTTCCCCTGGGGCCAAGCAGTGGGGCCAGGGTAGGAGAAAGAGGAGAATGAGGCAGACAGCAGGGAAAAGATGGAAGAGATGTCAAAGCCTGCGCTTGGGAAATGAACTTGGGGCAGCCAGGAAGTCTAGTCCAGTATGATGAATTTATCATCGCCAGAGTCAGGCAAAAGCCAATGTGGTGTTTAAGAGATGGGGCCCACTTAGAGGGCAGGGATCCCAGGCAGAGTTCTGGATGGTGTGCCATAGGCAAAGTCAGACAGGCAGGGGCCTCATGATTCAAGGCTGCCTCTCCATTCTTAGCTGTCTGGTCCCACAACCCTGGCTGGGTCCAGAGGATACAACAAAAGGGTGAGGTAGCAGTCCTTGCCTATGAGAAGTTCTTGTCTAATAGGGGAGGCAGGGGGGACACCAGGGGTCTGGAGCCCAGAGGAGAGGCACTTCCTTCCTGGAGCCAAACCTAAGGAGGAGGAGCGTGTGAGGAAGAGAACCCTGGGGGCGCGTGGAAGGCAGTCATTGGGTGGCCATGACTGGCAGGTGGGGAGCAGTCCCTGGGGGATGCTGTGCGGTATCTGGTGCGTTGAAGAGTCTGAATGCAGTGCAACGTGACCAGCAGGAGTTCATTTCTTCCAACAGCTACCTTCAGCTGTCCTCTCATTCTTGCCCTTGGCAACACCTTAGGCAGACTCCATGCTTTCTGGCCACTTTCAGTTATGAAAAATTGCAATCTAGTCGTATTATAAAACGATTGGGGAAATGTGCATATTAACTGGATATTTGATGATGGTAAGAATTATTGCTATATGTCTTTTTAGGTTGTGATGACATTATTATGGTTAGTTTTTAAAAATATGAGTCCCTATCTTTTAGAGATACATAATGAAATATTTATGGGTAAAATGATACGATGCCTGGAATTTCTTCAAAATAATCTGTGGTGGGTTGGGAAGGCAATGGGGGCATTGATGAAACAAAATTGGCCATTAGTTGATAATGTTTGCAGAGAGGTGATAGATCCAGGGGTTTATTATTACTGTTCTCTCTACTTTTGTGTGTTTTTGAAATAAATTTTTAGAAGGGAGTAAAAACAATCAGTTCACTACAAGTAGGGCAGTTTAACATTCCAACCGCAAATCTGAACCAGAGCTCATCTCCTCCCATCCCCCAGAGCTGGGCAGCCTTCCATTTGCCGGGGGGATGGGAGTGGCGAGGGATGTGTGTTAGCTTCAAGGATGTCTCCTCTCTTCCCTTCTCCTGGGCCTGGCCCCTTTGATGCTGGGGGTCCAGAGCTGGGCCTGTCTTGTGTGACTGGCTGCCGTCAGTGGTGGGGAAGTGCCTTGCTCTCACTCTGGCCCAGCCTGGTTCAATGCGCTGCTGGTGGCCTTTGCTGCTGGTTTTCAGGGGCCCCGTCTGTTACCAAGGATCCTTCAGAGTGAGCCAGCTGAGGCTTCATGCCAGGTGGACCCCCAATTCCCTTTCCCTCCTTAGTAGCCCAGGACCCCCTACCGCATCCACACTCCTTCATCTGCATCCCAGAATGAGCCGAGCTGCAAGGGAGTGTGACAGTGGGGGAGGGGCCCAGGCCGACTTCACTGCAGCCCCTCCTTGCCTTGCTGGCTCGGCTGCTCCTGCCAGCCTGGATGAAAAGGCAGAGATTCATGTCTGAGGTGGTGCATGTTCCCAAGTCCAGGGTATTCATGTCTGCCTCCCCTCCTTCCACGGAGGTAACTGCACTATGATTTTCATCTGGACGGGTGTACAGCCTGTCTCCCCATCCTGCCGGCCTCTCTTCCTTGCTCCCGGAGGAGCACCCCCTTACTGGCTTTGCAGTATGCAGAGCGAGTACTTCTCTGCAAACATTACACTGCTGATAATTCGTCCCCCCCTTTTTTTTTTTAAGATTTAGTAAGGGGTAGTTGACATGGGGTGAACTGCATATGTGGAAAATGTACAGTTTGCTCAGTTTCGATGTGTGTACACCTGTGACTTGCCCTCGGCCCTGGTCTTCTCATGTATACAGGAACAGGGTGGCTGGTGGCTGGATTGACTGAGTTCTGCCCTGGTTGTTTGTGGCCCCTTTAGAATGTGGGTGCCTAGTATTTGCCTCTCCCCACTTTGGGACCTTTGTTACTAATTCGCCAGCAAGAGTGGAAGCCCCTCTGCCCTCCCGTTACGTGTCTGACACGCTGTAAAGTGGGGGCGTCCCTACTGCTCCCCAAGAAACTCCTCCTATGAGGGAGATGGAGGGACAGAATTTGGGCTCCAAGACAGCCTCTCCACCTTAGACAGAGCAACCTCTAATTTCCTCTGTTTTATACGTGGCATCCCTTAAAGAAGACCTCGCCTTGAGCAGAGGGGCGCTGTGACTAACACATGTGTGAAGGCCACACTGACAGACGATGGCGAGCCGCTGAACGGCTTTAAGTCGAGGGGTGGCGTGGTCAGATTGCATTTGAGAAAGATCAACTCTGGTTGCAGTGTGGAGAGCAGATCGGTGCAGGCAGAGTGGATCTGGGGAGACCTGCCAGAGGCAGGGATGAGAGGAGAGGACAGGTTCAGGACATATTTAGGAAGTGGCATTGATTAGACATGGGGGAGGGGCATGGGAGAGGAAGGAGTCTAGGATAATGCTGTGGTTTAGGTGTGGGCGACAGGTGGCCAGTGGTGTGGCTTACTGAGATGGGGACATGGAAGGAGGAGGCAGTGGTAGGGGGAAGGCAGTGGGCTCAGTTTGGACGTGTTGATTTGAGATACCTATTTCTTTTTCTTTTTTTTTTTTTGAGGAAGATTAGCCCTGAGCTAACATTTGCCACCAATCCTCCTCTTTTTGCTGAGGAAGACGGGCCCTGAGCTAACTTCCGGGCCCATCGTCCTCTACTTTACATGTGGGACACCTGCCACAGCATGGCTTGATGAGCAGTGTATAGGTCTGCACCCAGGATCTGCACCAGGAACCCCAGGGTGCTGAAGCGGAACATGTGAACTTAACTGCTGTGCCACTGGGCTGGCTCCAAGAGATACCTATTTCTTTTAGGTTTGTCAGTGTGTGGTCAAAATTGTCATCTAGAATTCCCCTGCGCTTGCTCTTTACAGCTCAGTGTGTTTTTACCCATGCCACACCCTCTTCCCCACAGCTGTACAACCACAGGAAGGGAAGCTGGTGTGAAAGCATCAGGAATAGAGTTGACAGATTTGTGATGGGTGTTTCGTGAGCTTGTTCAATTGAAACGAGGAGGATTTCATGTGGCTCCAGCAGGCTGAGTGGCCTGGGTGGGGTCAGCGCAAGCTCTGGGGGACACTTTGGGCCACATCTGTAAGCAGCAGGCCTGCCTGCAGGTGGAAGGGTCCTAGTCCCTCGCATAAACTTGAAGATTGGCTCAGTTTGGTATCTGCTCTTTGGTAAAGGCTTTTGAGGCTGATAACTTGGGAAGAATGTGAGCTTGTAGTGGGTTCACTGAGGGGAGATGTGCTGAGGCCAGAAGGCTCGGAAGGACTGAAGTGGACAGCAGAGTGGCCTGAGGTACTTAAGATGTTATTTCTGAGTCAGGGTTGGAGCCAGAGGAGTTTTAGAACTGGGTTTGACCTTTGAAATTACATGGGTTCCATGGAATACTGATGGGAGAAAAGGGCTCTCTGAACAGGTTGTATTGGAAACATTAGTTTAGACAATGTTAGTGGATTTTTTTTTTGAGGTTATACCTATATTTTACTTTACCAAATATCGCAAGTAAGTTTTCAATCCATGCCAACAATAAATATGTAGCCACTGTTTTATTACAGACATCCGAGCTGCAAGAGGTCACCCCAGGAATCATTAGGAACATTTCCCCCAGCTTCTAGTTCCCTGGAGGCACGCTTTGAGAACAATCTTAGACTGGCATGCTTTTCTGGCTGTTTTCCAAATAGTTTATAAGATTAGTTTTATTATTTGATGAGAATTTTCTCTAACCACTTGATTGGCACTCTAATAATCTTTCCTTGGAACAATCAAATTTTGTAATTTTTTCCCTCCAGTTCTATTGAGATATAATTGACATATAACGTTGTGGAAATTTAAGGTGTGCAACATGTTGATTTGATACATGTGTATATTTTGAAAGGATTACCACAAGGTTGATTAACATATCTATCACCTTACATAATTACCGTTGTTTTGTGTGTGTGGTAAAAAACATTTAAGATCTACTTTTAGCAAATTTCAAGTATACAATACAGTATTGTTAACTACAGTCACCATGTTGTACGTTAGATCCCCAGAACTTATTTGTCTTATATCTGGAAGTTTGTATCCTTTGACCAACATCACCCTGTTCCCACCCCCCACCCCAGCCCCTGGCAACTACCATTCTACTGTTTCCATGAGTTTGGCTTTTTTTTTTTTCCTGCTTTTTTTCTCCCCAAATCCCCCCAGTACATAGTTGTATATTTTAGTTGTGGGTCCTTCTAGTTGTGTTATGTGGGACACCGCCTCACATAACCTGTGCCAGGTCCGCCCCCAGGATCCGAACCGGTGAAACTGGGCCACTGCAGCAGAGCGTGCGGATTAACCACTCGGCCATGGGGCTGGCCCTTGGCTTTTTTTGATTCCACGTATAAATGAGAACTTGCAGTATTTGTATTTCTCTGTCTGACCTATTTCACTTACCCTAACGCCCTCAGGGTCCATCCGTGTTGTCATAAGTGGCAGCATCTCCTTCTTTCTCATGAATGAACAACATTCCGCTGTGTATATGCACCACAGCTCCTTTACCCACTTATCTGTTGATGGATGCTTAGTTTTTTCTATGTCTTGGCAACTGTGAATAATGCTGTAGTGAACATGGAGGTGCAGATATTTCTTTGAAATAGTGATTTCCTTTAATTTCCTTTGGATAAATAGCAAGAAGTGGGATGGCTGGATCATATGGTAGTTCTATTTTGTTTTAATTGAAGTAACATTATGTAAATTTCAAGTGTACATCATTCTATTTCAGCTTCTGTATAGACTACATTGTGTCTACCACTGAGAGTTTAGTTGCCATCCGGGAGTTCCATTTTTAATTTTTTGAGGGGACTCCGTGGTGTTTTCCATAGTGAGCAGTTAGTGGGTTTCTTTACAGCGGGACTTTCTTGGCCTTTAACTGCTCGTGTGCATTGTGAGTGCCTGAGAGGGGCTGTCACAGCTGCTGCTTGCCGTCAGTACCTGGTTCCCTGAGCCCTTTTCTCACAGGGCATTGTGAGGGACTTGTGTTTCTGAGAACGCGCTTTGGCAAATGTAGAAATAATCCTTCTCTTTATTCCTTTGTTTTTCAAAGAAACCAAAATTTTTCTTATTATAATTTGGACCTGGAATTCAGTACACTTCCATTTAAGTGATGTCCTGTTCTCCCTGCCTCTCTTCATCAGAACTCATTTCCTAATGACAAGTAGGCTCTGTGTGAGTAGTTTTGCTGTTTGGTTTTTTTTAAGGTGTTTAAATTCTGGTGGCTTCCAAGTATAATGAAAAGGCTATCCCTTCTCCCCCTGCCCCTCCCCCAGCTAGACACACCCTGGGCTTACGCAGTTCCGGGCCGTGGGATGCTTGGCCCCAACCCTTGTGCACCTGGCAAAGTGCAAACAGGAGCCGTGGAGAGCGGTGGGATGTCAGTGTTCAGATTCAGCGCGCTGCACGTGATGCTGTGGCTCTGTCCTTCTGTTATACCAGCCCTCCAACTCCGCATGCAAGTTACTGCTTGCCAGTCTCTTCGAATGCCCAGATCTCAGTCTCGTTCACTGTGCTGGATTATCTTTCTAAGCTTGTTTGCTGAGCCACGTTTCAAGAGACCCCTTCAAAAACAAAAAACCAGAACAACTCCCTCCCTGGGGAGTATTATATTATATTGTGTATCATGTGCATATTATACTTAGCAGTCTTTCTCCTTCCTTACCTCAGGAACTGGATGCATTTCAGCCATATCCTGTTGAAATAATGCCAGGCAAGATCTACCTGGGCAATTTCAGGCAAGCCTGCGACCCTAAAATTCAGAAGGATTTGAAAATCAAAGCACATGTCAATGTCTCCATGGAGACAGGGCCGTTGTAAGTGGAAATACTGTTGATTCTTTTAGATTAAGTATCACTTGTTTACACAAGATTCCCAGCGCCGTGCATCTGTAGAGTTGAGAGGGCTGTGCGTGAGTCTGCCCAGTCACCTACACTTTTCTTCTGTTTAGTTTCACAGGTGACGCTGACAAGCTGCTGCATATCCAGATAGAAGATTCCCCGGAAGCCAACATTTCCCCCTTTTTACGCCACGTCTGTCACTTTGTTGGTAAGGAGCATTATCTAACCAGGCCGCAACTGGCCTGTGCCTATTCCTGATTTCCACTCCAGCACTAAGGAGAGAAAGAGTAGGGCCCAGCACATGCCCGGCCAGGTGTGGACAAACCCGCCTCCCTGAGGCCCTGTGCAATATGCACAGCCACGTGTTTACCTTGGGGGCAGTGGGGCCAAATGAGAGCACCAGGCTGTGGTTGAGTGCCTGGTGTACTGGCCCTGGCTGGACCACTGTGCCTTTTGGGGCCTGGCCAAGCGCCAGCCCTGGCCTTGCTGTGCCTCTTGGCCTGTTGTGGAATGAAGGTGTTGGCCCACCATGGGTGCATATGTTCATGGAGTCCTGCTCTGGGGACCTGGAGGTGAATCTCACTCCATCTTTGCCTTCTGTCTGGTCAGCGGGGTGGGGTGGAAGAGTCCAGAACCCTTCTGCTCTGACTTCCATGATCCCCAGTGCGCCCAGTGCCCCTCTATCCTCCTGCCACACACAGCAGTGCCTGCCATTCGCTTGTCTCACTGAGAGTGGGTGTTTTCAGTCCTTCCCAGGGCTCAGGATTGCCCATGGAGAGCAGGACCCCGGAGAGAGCGAGTTTGAGTCAGGTTAGAGGCCCCGCCCTATGACTGCCTGCTCAGCACCAACGCAACCCGCAGCCTGAGCCCCCACAAGAGGGGCCAGAGAAGGGCGTTTTGGCCCAAGGACGTTGCAACTGTCACTTGACTAGGAGCTGAGAGAGAGACATGCCGCGTGTCCCATCCTGGGATGGCAGAGGCCTGTAGTACAGAGGCCCCACTCCAGCCCCACCTCACTGGGTGGCTCTGGGCTGTCCTTAACTGCTCTGTGCCTCAGTTTCCTTATCTGTACTATGAGGCTGTTGGCCTTAGTCATCTCTGAGTCTGTGATCCTGCACTTGGTATGCTTATCTTTGGTTCTTGGGGTTACCAGACCATCCTAGGATGCCAATTAGACTTCCTCCCCACCCCTCAGTGGGCGGGACTCACGGCCTCCGGGGCATTGTTAGGTGTGGTTATGGCTAACATTCCTGTGCCTGGCACTGGGCTAAGCTCAGTACAAAGCCTTGTGAGGTAGGTCATATACTGTTCTCCCATTTTCCAGATGAGGAAACTGTTTTAGAATAACATGCCCAAGCCCACAGCCAGTGAGTGGCAGAGCCGGATTCACACCCCTGCTACGCTGCCTCTGTCAGCACCCAAGTGCCCTTGCGGGATGATCCTCTCATCCCTACCTGGGGAGGCCAACTGGTAGCAGAGCTTCCTGGGCTGGAAGACTGCAGAGCCAAGAAGAGGCCTTTGCATGATCATGCTGAATGCCCTGGTGTGATTCTCTTGATCTTCCAGCTGGGTCTGAAGATCCCCATTTGCCAGGTGATGAAGCGGTGTCCTAGAGATGTCATGTAACTTGCTAGACCATGGTGTGCTGGTTCTGAGCCCAGTCTTGGACCATAGGCCCGCTGAAGCCAGTTGTCTTACAGCAACTCAGGTCCACAGGGAAGAGGGCCATGCACGGCTCCCCATCTTTCCTTCCTTTTGCAGAAATTCACCTTGAGCTTGGCTCTGTCATCCTGGTCTTTTCCACCCTGGGCATCAGTCGCAGCTGTGCTGCCATCTTGGCTTATCTCATGCACCGGAATGAGCAGACCTTGAAGGTATGCATTCTCTGGTCCAGGCTTGGCCAACAGCCTCCTCCAGGAGGTGGAGACAGAGCTGGATCCGGAAGGAATGGGGCCCCAGGACTACCTCAGGGCCCTAATTGGGGGAAGGGAAGAGGGAACGATCAGAGAGGGGAGCTCCAAGTCCAGGGCTTTACCCAGCGCATTGCACTCAAGGCCTAGGTCCCAACAGTCCAGGTTAGAGGCTAAGGCTGGGCACAGGGAGCAGCCCAGCGACACAGGCCGGGCAAGGCTGCAGCCAGCAGCACCATCTCCATGTCTCTCACTGCTGTCAGTGTGTCCACCAGCGTTTGTCCAGGGTTCTCCAAGGGAGGTACATTTTAGCTGCTGCTTGGAGTCATAGAATTGCAGTGCTGGCAGGGCCCAGGGCACACGCACTCCAGCAGTCTTCCTTTACCCTCAAGGAGTGCAGGGCCCAGAATGGGGGAAGCAGGGACCGGTGGGGGGGATACCTTGCCTGGCACGGTTTGTACATGATTTCAGAGGGCTTGTGTGGGACCCAGAAGGCTCCCACATGTCCCCAGGGGTGTGTTTGGAGAAAGGGGAGGGACAAAGAGTGGCCATGGTCAGAGCCCATTGCTGGTGGTTTCGGATGTTGACCCAGTGTGCTCTTTGCAGGTGATATTGCAGGCTAGAAAGAGTCTTGGATATCCAGCAATCCCACTTCTGGGTATATACCCCAAAGAAGTGAAAACAAGGGCACAAACAGTTATTTGTATACTGTGTTCATAGCAGCATTCTTCACAATAGCCAAGAGGTGGGAGTAACCCGAATGTCTATTGACAGATGAATGGATAATAAATGAATGGTATATGCATACAATGGAATACTATTCAGCCTTAAAAAGGAAGGAAATCTGACACATGCCACAACATGGATGAACCTTGAGGACATTACGCTGAGTGAAATAAGCCAGTCCCGCAGAAAGACAAATCCTGTATGATTCTACTTGTATGAGGTACCTGGAGCAGGCAAATTCGTAGACAGTAGGATGGTGGATGCAAGGGGCTGGGGGGAGGGGGCATAGAGAGTCATTGTTTAAAAGATAGGGAGTCATAGTTTGGGAAGATGAAAAAGTTCTGGAGATGGACGGTGGTGATGGTTGCACAATATGGTGAATGTACTTTATGCTATTGAACTGTAAATGTAAAATGGTTAAAATGGTAAATCTTGTGTTGTGTGTATTTTACCACCATTAAAAAAAAGAAGAGTCTGGATACAGAATCAGGGGCCTTGATCCCTGTTCTTTCCCCTCATCCAAGGTGAATTGTCGGGGGCCCTTGCACTGGGGTCCCTGACTGCTTGAGGAGTATTTGGTGTGCACTGGGGAGGAGGTGGTGTTGCTGATAAACTGGAGTGGGGGTGGGGGCTGTGCTGTCGCTCCTGCAGAGGTGCCTCTCCAGCCCCCTCCCCAGGAATGGGCTCTGTCCTAGAAGGGGCCTCTCCGTCGCTGCCTTGTTGAGCTGGTTTGCAGAGGAGGCCCGGAGGAGCTAGCGGAAGGCGGGCCAGGCTGAGCTCACCTGCCTGTAGGGATCTGGGCCAGGGAGAGGGGATGTCTGGGATTTGAGCTCCCCCGGAGTTTGAATGGGGCCAGTCTGGCCGTCTTCATCTTGCCCCTGCCGTCCTGTGGCCCTGGGTTTCCTCATTGCTCACAGGGAGGCTGGGGCACAAAAAGGTCTTTGGAGCCCTCCAACTCTGACATTTAGTGATGTTTCCCGGCCCTGACAAGCAAATCACAGCCCTCTCTCTGGCAGCATCAAAAGCAGAGGTCTCAGCTGCTTCAAGTCGGCCGAGGTGAGAGCAAAGAGAGGAAGTCCCTTCTCCCACTCGGCTCCTCTAAGTTCCCCAGCAGCGAGGGCTGGCCCCCACTGCGATGGGTACCCCGACCTTTACTGGCCCCTGCAGGGAGATGCACAGCTCCGGCAGTGAGGATAAGGGACATCTGGGCATGGTCATCCTGGTCAGTGGTGGAGAGGCACTTGGGCCCCCGAGGTCTAGACGACCCTGCTCTCAGAACTTGACTCTCCCTTCCTGGAGTAGCAATCTTTGTCTCATCTGCAGAGAAGTCCTGTTCCTGCCACTCTGCCCAGAGATACCATCTACATGACTTAGCCAGAAAAGCGGCCTGGCTCCTGGAACTGTGGGTGGGAAGGACTGCCACTGTGACCTTGTTGGGTCCTCTCCAGACTGAGCGAGTCTTGTGTGGCGGTTAGCTTTGCCTGCTGCCAAGGGTTACCCTGGATCACTGACTCAGGCTGACCCGGGCTCAGCTCTGCTGCTGTCAGGGGTCTGCAGAGACGTGCCTGCGTCTCACTGTCTGTGTGGTCCTCAGGGTCCTCCTCAGCGCACTGCGAGTGCTGTGTCCATGGTTGTTGTCAGCTCAGCTATGATGAGCAGAGCCCATGGTATGGGCCACTGATGGGCCAAACTCCACACTGCCTCCTGGGGTTTATGGTCCTAGCTCAGCTCCTGGGGGCACCAAGGCCAAGGGTGGGAGGTTGAGGAGAGAGCCGATAAGAACCTGGCACCCAGACCCATCCTTGTCCTGGGCTTTCAAAGCTTTGGCACAACATTGTGTGGGATCCCAGAGCCAGCAATCCCTTAAGAGGTCAATTTCAGTGTCTTTAAACTGCTGGGAGTGGCTTTGTCCCTTAAAGATCTTCAGGGAAAAAACAGAAACCAACTCTTGAGACACTATAATAGCTAACGCTGGCAGAGTGCTTCCCACATGCCAGGCTGTTTTGAGTACTCCATATGTAGTAAGAATACAATGACCCCGTGACATGCTATTATCCCCGTTTGGCAGGAGGCATATAGAAGCTGGGTAACTTGCCCGGGGCCCCACAGCTGTAAGTGGCAGAGCTAGAATCCAAAGCCAGATGGCCCCGCTTGAGAATCTGGGCTTTCAACAGGACCTAAGGCAGCAGGGAGAGTGCTGGCCTTGCAGTCTGAAGAATGAGGCCACGGGCTGGGTGCTGCCCTTTACCAAGAGCGGCCTGAGCATGTCCCTTTGCCTTTCTGTTTCCTCAGTAGGCAGAATAAGGCCTGTCCTTCCTGCCTTCTGCATTTGCTGTGCGTCCCAGGGGATGCTTGGTGGGCTGGAAGTGGGGTGTGTGGATGGGTGTGCGAGGCTGTTTGTGGCGGTCCTCAAGGGCCTGCTCTGATCTGGCCAGGACTTAGTAAACCTTGTCACTGCACAGATCTGCCCCTGGCACTGCTGTATTCTATTTTTTAAAAAACTGTGGCAAAACACATGTAATATAAAATTTACCATCTTAGCCATTTTTAAGTGTACAATTCAGCAGTGTAAAGTACATTTACATTGATGTGCAACCAATCTCCAGAACTCTTTTCGTCTTGCAAAACTGAAACTCTGTACCCATTACACAACAACTCCTCATTTCTCACTCCCCTAGCCCCTGGCACCAGCTGTTCTACTTTCTGTCTCTATTTGGCTTGCTAGGTCCCTCATATAAGTGGAATCACACAGCATTTGTCCTTTTGTGAGTAGCTTGTTTCACTCAGCATAATGTCCTCAAGGTTCATCCATGGTATAGCATGTGTCAGAATGTCCTTCCTTTTTGAGGCTGAATAATATTCCATTGTATGTAGAATTCACCAGTGAACCCATCTGGGCCTGGTGCTTTCTGCTTTGGGAGATTATTTTTTTATTGATTCAATTTCTTTAATAGATATAGGCCTATTCAGATTATGTGTTCTTGTGTGAGTTTTGGCAGATTGTGTCTTTCAAGGAATTGGTCCATTTCATCTAGATTCAGTGTGGGCATAAAGTTGTTCACAGTATTCCTTTATTATCTTTTCAGTGTCCCTGGGATCTGTAATGTTGTCCTCTTTTTCATTTTTGATATTAGTAATTTGTGTCTTCTCTCTTCTTTTCTTAGCCCTGGCTAGAGGCTTATCAATTATATTGGTCTTTTCAAAGAACCAGCTTTTTTCACTGATTTTCTCTATTGATTTTCTGTGTTCGATTTCATTGATTTCTGCTCTATTTTTTTTCTTCTGCTTACTTTGAATTTAATTTACTCTTCTATTTTTAGTTTCCTAAGATGGAAGCTTATATGATTGATTTACATGAACATTCATCTTGGTGAACTTGAGAAGAATATGTATTCTGTCCTTGGATGAAATATTCTATAGATGTCAATTATATCCAGTTAATTAATGATGCTGTTGAGTTCAGCTATGGCCTTACTGATTTTCTGCCTACTCTATCTGTCTATTACTGATAGGGAGGTGATGAAGTCTCCAACTATAATAGTGGATTCATCTATTTCTCCTTGCAGTTCTAACAGTTTTTGCCTCGCATCTATTGATGCTCTGTTGGGTACATACCATTGTATATACCTACATACCATGTATATACCACACTTTGTTTATGTGTTGATGGACCCTTGGATTACTTCCACCTTTTGTCTATTGTGACTAGTGCTGCTGTGAACATGGATGTACAAATATCTCTTTGAGATCCTGCTTTCAATTCTTTTTTGTGTGCTTTACATATTTTTTATTGATGTATAATTGACATATAACATATTAGTTTCAAGTGTACAATATAATGATTAAATAGATGTACATATTGCAAAATGATCACCACAATGTTAAGATCTATCACCACACATAGTTATGCATTTTTTTCTTATGAGGAGAACTTTTAAGATCTACTCTCTTAGCAGCTTTCAAATATATAATACAGGGGCCAGCCCGGTGGCGCAGCGGTTAAGTTTGCACGTTCTGCTGCTCGGCTGCCCAGGGTTTGCCGGTTTGGATTCTGGGTGCGGACATGGCACCACTTGGCAAGCCATGCTGTGGTAGGCGTCCCATGTATCAAGTAGAGGAAGATGGGCATGGATGTTAGCTTGGGCCAGTCTTCCTCAGCAAAAAGAGGAGGACTGGCAGCAGTTAGCTCAGGGCTAATCTTCCTGAAAAAAAAATCTTAAAATTGGTGAGTTCCTAAGAATATTTAAAAAATAAAACATTGGTCACTGTGTTAGTTTCCTAGGGCTGCCATAACAAAGTACCACAAACTGGGTGGCCCCAAAGAACAGAAATTTATTGTCTCACAGTTTGGAGGCCAGAAGTCCAAAATCAAAGTGTCGGCGGGACCACAGTCCATCTGAAACCTGCAGGGGAGAAGCCTTCCTTGCCTCAGCAAAAAGAGGAGGATTGGCGGTAGTTAGCTCAGCGCTAATCTTCCTCAAAAAAAAAAATATATACAATACAGTATTATTAACTATAGTCACCATGCCGTACATTACAACCCTAGAACTTATTTATTTTGTAACTGAAAGCTTGTATCTTTTAACTGCCTTCACCCTTTTCACTCACCCCCCAGCCCCACCTCTGACAACCATCACTGTGTACTCTGTGTGGATGAGTTCAGGGTTGTTTTTTGTTTTAGATTCCACATATAAGTGAGATCATATGGTATTTATTTTTCTCTGATTTATTTCACTTGGCATAATGCCCTCAAGATCCATCCATGTTGTCACAAATGGCGAGATTTTCTTATTTTTCATGGCTGAATAGTATTCCACTATATATATATATATATATACTACCACATCTTCTTTACCCATTCATCCATCAGTGGGCATCCATCAGGGGGTTGTTTCCATGTCTTGGCTACTGTAAACAATGCTGCAATGAACATAGGGATGCAGATATCTTTTTGAGTTAGTGTTTTCATTTCCTTTGAATAAATACTCAGAAGTGGATTTGCTGGATCATATGGTAGTTCTGTATTTTTAATTTTTTGAGGAACCTCCATACTGTTTTCCATGGTGGTTGCACCCAATTACATTGCCACCAACAGTGTACAAGGGTTCCCTTTCCCCCACATCCTTTCCAACGCTTGTTATTTCTTACCTTTCTGATAATAGTCATTCTAACAGGGTGTGAGGTAATATCTCATTGTGGTTTTGATTTGCGTTTCCCTGACGATTAGTAATGTTGAGCACCATTTCATGTACCTGTTGGCCATCTGCATATCTTCTTTGGAAAAATTGTCTATTCAGATCCTCTTCCCTTTTTTTCATTGGATTGTTTTTTGTTTTTCTGCTGTTGAGTTGTATGAGTTCTTTATATTTTGGATATTAACCCCTTATCAGATATATGGTTTAAAAATATTTTCTCCCATGCAGTAGGTTGCCTTTTCATTTTGTCGATGGCTTCTTTTGCTACGCAGAAGCTTTTTAGTTTGATGTGGTCCCACTTGTTTATTTTTGTTCTTGTTGCCTTTGCTTTTGGTGTCAAATCCAAAAAATCATCGCCAAGACCAATGTCAGGGAGCTTACTGCCTGTTCTCTTCTGGGAGCTTCATGGTTTCAGGTATTACATTCAAGCTTTTAATCCATTTTGAGTTGATTTTTGTGTACGGGGTAAGATAGTGGTCCAGTTTCTTTCTTTTGCATGTGGCTGTCCAGTTTTCCCAACTCCATTTATTGAAGAGACTGTCCTTTTCCCATTGTATATTCTTGGCTCCTTTGTTGTAAATCAATTGACCATATATGCATGGGTTTATTTCTGTACCCTCTATTCTGTTCCATTGATCTATGTGTATATTTTTATGCCAATACCACAACTTTGATTACTATAGCTTTATAATATAGTTTGAAACCAGAGAGCATGATGCTTCCAGCTTTGTTCTTTCAGGAGATTGAACAAAAATCGCTTTGGCTATTTGGGGTCTTTTGTGGTTCCATACAAATTTTAGGATTGTTTGTTCTATTTCTGTGAAAAATGCTGTTAGAATTTTGATAGGGATTATATTGAATCTGTAGATTGCTTTGGGCTGTATGGACATTTTAACAATGTTAATTCTTCCAATCCATGAACAGAGAGTATCTTTCCATTTATTTGTGTCTTCTTCAGTTTCTTTCATCAATGCCTTATAGTTTCAGTATACAGGTCTTTTACCACTTTGGTTAAATTTATTCTAATATTTTATTCTTTTTGATGCAATTGCAAATAGGATTGTTTTCTTCATTTCTCTGATAGTTTGTTATTAGTATATAGAAACATGACTGATTTTTGTATCCTGGAACTTTACTGAATTTGTTTATTAGTTCTAACAGTTTTTTGATGAAGTCTTTAGGGTTTTATATATATATGTCATCTACAAAGGGAGGTAGTTTTACTTATTCTTTTCCTGTTTAGATGCCTTTTATTTCTTTTTCTTGCCTGATTACTCTGTCTAGGACTTGCAATACTATGTTGAATAAATGTGGTGAGAGTGAGCATCCTTGTCTTGTTCCTAATCTTTCAGCTTTTCACCATTGAGTATGATGTTATCTGTGGGTTTGTCATATATGGCCTTTACTATCTTGAGGTACATTCCTTCTATACCCACTTTGTTGAGAGTTTTTATCGTAAATGGATGTTGAATTTTGTCAAATGCTTTTTCTGCATCTACTGAGATGATCATATAATTTTTATCCTTCATTTTGTTAATGTGCTGTATCACATTGATTGATTTGCAGATGTTGAACCATCCTTGAATCCCTGGAATAAATCCCATTTGATTGTGGTGTATGATCATTTTAATGTATTGCATTTGGGTTGCTAATATTTTGTTGAGGATATTTACATGTATGTTCATTGGGGATATTGGCCTGTAATTTTCTTTTCTTGTAGTGTCCTTGTCTGGTTTTGGTATCAGGGTAATGCTGGCCTTGTAGAATAAGTTTGGAGTGTTCCCTCTTCTATTTTATTGGAGGAATTTGAGAAAGATGGATAGTAATTCTTCTTTAAACGTCTCTTAGAATTCACCAGTGAAGCTCTCTGGTCTGGACTTTCATTTTGGGGGAAGTTTTTGATTACTGATTTAATTCTCTTTGCTAGTAATTGGTCTGTTCAGATTTTCTCTTTCTTCCTGACTCAGTCTTGGTAGGTTGTCTGTTTCTAGGAATTTATCCATTTTTTCTAGGTTGTACAATTTGTTGGCATACAATTGTTCATAGTAATCTCTTATGGTCCTTTGTATTTCTTTGGTATAGTTGTAGCATCTCCTCTTTCATTTATGATATTATTTGTTTGAGTCCCCCCTCTCTCTCTCTGTCTCTCTCTCTCTCTTTTTGGTGAGTCTAGCTAAAGATTTGTCTATTTTGTTTATCTTTTCAAAAAAACAGCTCTTATTTTCATTGATCTTCTCTATTGTCTTTTTAGTCTCTCTTTCATTTATTTCTGCTCTGATCTTTGTTATTTCCTTCCTTCTATTAACTTTTGGCTTAGTTTGTTCTTTTTCTAGATCCTTGAGCTGTACAGTTAAATTGCTTATTTGAGATCTTTTTTGTTTCTTAATGTGGGTGTAGGTGTGTATTTCTATGAATTTCCCTCTCAGTACTGCCTTTGCTGCATCCCATGAGTTTGGTATGTTGTATTTCCATTTTCATTTGTCTCAAGATATTTTTTGATTTCTCTTTTGGTTTCTTCTTTGACCCATTGGTCGTTCAGTAGCATGTTGTTTAATCTCCACATATTTGTAAATTTTCCAATTTTCTTCTTGTAATTGATTTCTAGTTTCATACCATTGTGATCAGAAAAGATGCTTGATATGATGTCAATCTTTTTAAATTTATAAGACTCGTTTCATAGCCTAACACATGATCTATCCTGGAGAATGTTCCATGTGCACTTAAGAAGAGTGTGTAGGGGCTGGCTCCGTGGCTGAGTGGTTAAGTTCGCGCGCTCCGCTGCGGTGGCCCAGGGTTCGGATCCTGGGCGCAGACATGGCACCGCTCGTCAGGCCACATTGAGGCAGCGTCCCACATCCCACAACTAGAAGGACCTGCAACTAAGATGGGCACAGTTGTGGGGGGGGGGGGGGGTGGGGGAGATAAAGCAGAAAAAAAAAAAAAGATTGGCAACAGTCGTTAGTCCAGGTGCCAATCTTTAAAAAAAAAAAAAAAAAAAAAGAAGAATGTGTATTCTGCTGCTATTGGCTGGAATATTCTGTAAACATCTGTTAAGGCCATCTGGCTTAACATGTAGTTTATGTCCGAAGTTTCCTTATTGATTTTCTGTCTGGATGATCTATCTATTGATGAAAGTGGGGGTAGTAAAGTCTCCTACTATTGTCGTATTGCTGTCTATTTCTCCATTTAGGTCTGTTAATATTTGCCTTGTATCTTTAGATGCTCCAGTGTAATGTCCTCTTGTTGGATTGACCTGTTTGTCATTATATAATGGCCTTCTTTGTCTCTGTCTCAAAGTCTCTTTTGTTTGATGTAGGTAAAGCTACCTCAGCCAGCTTTTAGTTTCCATTTGCATGGAATATCTTTTTCCATCCTTTCACTTTCAGTCTGTGTGTATTTTTACATCTGAAGTGAGTCTCTTAGACAGTATATAAATGGATCTTCCTTTTTTAAGCATTTAGCCACTCTATGTCTTTTGATTAGAGAATTTAGTTCATTTACATTTAAGGTAATTATTGACTAGTATAGACTTATTGCCATTTTGTTGATTGTTTTTCTGGCTGTTTTGTAATTCCTTTGTTCTTTTCTTCTTCTCTTGCTCTCTTCCTTTGTGATTTGATGATTTTCTATATTGGTGTGCTTAGATTCCTTTCTCTTTCTCTTTTGTATATTTACTACAGGTTTTGCTGTGTGGTTACCATGAGGCTCACATAAAACAACTTATATTTATAATAGGCTTTTCTAAGTTGATAACAACTTAAGTTCAAGTGCATTCTGAAGCTTTACATTTTTACTCCTCCTGCCATTTTATGTTTTTGATTTCACAGTTTATATCTTTTTATCTTGTGTATCCATTAACAAATTATTGTAGTTATAGATATTTTTAGTATTTTTGTCTTTCATTCTTCATACTAGATATATAAGTGATTAACCCACCACCTTTACAACAGTATTCTGAATTTTACTATGTATTTACCTTTACCAGTGAGATTTATACTTTCATATGTTTTCCTGTTACTAATTAGTGCCCTTTCATTTCAGCTTAAAGAAATGCCTTTAAAATTTCTTGTAATGCCAGTCTGGTGCTGAGGAGCTCCTTCAGCTTTTGCTTGTCTGGAAAACTCTTTAGCTCTTCTTCAATTCTGAAGGACAACTTTTCTAGGTGGAGTATTCTCGGTTAGCAATTTTTTTTAACATACTGTGCCAGTTCCTTCTGGCCTGCAAAGTTTCTGCTGAAAATTTGCTGATGGTCGTATGGGGGTTCCCTTGTATGTAACAAGTTGTTTTTCTCTTGCTGCTTTTAAGAGTCTCTCCTTGTCTTTAACTTTTGACAATTTACTTATAATATGTCTTGGTGTGTATCTCTTTGGGTTCATCTTGTTTGAAACTTCCTGGATCTAGATATCTGTTTCCTTCCCCAGGTTAGGGAAATTTTCAGCCTTTATTTCTTGAAATAAGTTTCATGCCCCTTTCTTTCTATCTTCTCCTTCTGGGACCCCTGTAATGTGAATATTGATCCTCTTGATGTTGTCCCATAAGTCCTTTAAGCTATCTTCACTCTTTTTCTTTTATTTTCTTTTTGCTGAGGAAGATTTGCCCTGAGCTAACATCTGTGCCAGTCTTCCTCTATTTTGTCTGTGGGTTGCTGCCACAGCATGGCCGCTGACAAGTGGTGTACATCTGTGCCCAGGAACTGAACCTGGGCTGCCAAAGTGAAGTGTGCCAAGCCTAACCACTAGGCCATGGGGCTGGCCCCTATCTTCACTCTTTTTCACTTTCTTTTTCTGCTGATTGGATGAGTCCCACTGCCCTGTCTTTGAGTTCACTAATCTTTTCTTCCACTTCATCTAGTCTGCTGTTGAATCCTTCTATGGTATTTTTTTTTAGTTCAGTTATTGTATTCTTCAGTTCTGTAATTTTTTTTTTTAAAGATTTTATTTTTCCCTTTTTCTCCCCAAAGCCCCTCTGGTACATAGTTGTATATTCTTCGTTGTGGGTCCTTCTAGTTGTGGCACGTGGGACGCTGCCTCAGCGTGGTTTGACGAGCAGTGCCATGTCCGCGCCCAGGATTCGAACCAGTGAAACACTGGGCCGCCTGCAGCAGAGCGCGTGAACTTAACCACTTGGCCACAGGGCCAGCCCATCAGTTCTGTAATTTTTGTTTGATACTTTCTTATATTTTCTGTCTCTTAGTTGAAATTGTTACTTTGTTCATGCATTATTCTCCTGACCTCAGTGAGCATCTTTATGACTGTTATTTTGAACTCTTTATCAGGTAAATCATGTATCTCTATATCATCAAGATGTTCTTCTGAGGTTTTATCTTTTTTTAAAAAAATTAATTAATTATTTATTTATTTGAGGAAGATCAGCCCTGAGCTAACTTCTGCCAGTCCTCCTCTTTTTGCTGAGGAAGACTGGCCCTGAGCTAACATCCATGCCCATTTTCCTCCAGTTTATATGTGGGACGCCTACCACAGCATGGCTTGCCAAGTGGTGCCATGTCGCACCTGGGATCTGAACTGACGAACCCTGGGCTGCTGAAGCAGAACGTGCGCACTTAACCGCTGCGCCCCGGGGCTGGCCCCATGAGGTTTTATCTTGTTCTTTTGTTTGGAACATATTCCTTTGTTTCTTCATTTTCTTTGACTCTCTCTGTTGGTTTCTATACATTAGATAAGACAGCCACCTCTCAGTCTTGAAGGAGTGGCCTGGAGATGAACCTTATTGTTTAGCCCTTCCCTAGTTCTTGGTTGTCTCTCAAACCTTTTTGGTTGTGCAAGCAGCCTACTTTGTACTTAGTGGCTCCTAGTAGTTGAGGGCATGGCAAGACTTGTCACTGTCCCAGAGGAGAGAATCTCAGTCTGTACCTTGATTCAGCCTGATTGGACGCCAGACCCTCAAGCAGCAGCTTTTAAAGTGGGCAAATATACGTCTTTCAGGGGAAGACTGGAAGATGGAAGTTTCTGTTTGCTCCCTCTGCACTGAGCCTTGGGGTGATAGACAGTTAAGAACTATTACTTTGTTTGCTACTGTCCTGTTGAACCCATGAATACAAGCCCCACTAGGCACCTGCTTTTAATTCTTTTGGGTCCATACCCGGAGTGGAATTGCTGGATCATATGGTAATTCTATTTTTACTTTTCTGTGGAACCACTATACTGTTTTCCATCACAGCTGCACCATTTTACATTCCTACCGACAGCACATAAGTTTCCAAATTGTGCCTACACTTATTGTGCAACACTTGTTCTTTTTTTTTTTTTTTTTTGGTAAGGAAGATTTGCTCTGAGCTGACATCTGTTGCCAGTCTTCCTCTTTTTTTGGCTTGAGGAACCTTATCCCTGAGCTAACATCTGTGCCACTCTTCCTCCATTTTGTATGTGGGGTGCCTCCACAGCCTGGCTAATGAGTGGAACAGGTTCGTGCCCGGGGATCTGAACCCATGAACCTGGGCTGCCGAAGTGGAGCATGTGGAACTTTAACCATTTGGCCACAGGGCTAGCCCCTTATTTTCTGTTTGTTTAATAGTAGCCATCCTAATGGCTATGAAGTGGTATCTCATTGTAGTTTTTCTCTCCCTCTCTTTTTTATTGTGTTAAAATACACCTAACATAAAATGGACCATCTTAACCGTGTTTTAAGTGTGCAGTTGAGTGGTGTTAAACACATTCATGCTGTTGTGCAGCCGTCACCACCATCCATCCTCATAACTCTTTTCATCTTGTAGAATTGAAACCCTCTACAGGTATACCTCGTTTTATTGTCCTTCACTTTATTGTGCTTCACAGAGACTGTGTTTTCACAAGACCCCCCACCAGCAAAAAGATTATGACTTGCTGAAGGCTCAGGTGATGGTTAGTATTTTTTAGTAATAAAGTATTTTTTAATTAAGGTATGTATATTGTGTTTTCAGACATAATGCTATTGTACACTTAATAGATTACAATACAGTGTAAACATAACTTTTATATGCACTGGGAAACCAAAAAAAATCATGTGACTTGCTTTTTTGTGATACTCACTTTATTTCAGTGGTCTGGAACTGAACCCACAATATCTCTGAGGAATGCCTGTACCTATTAAACAATAAATTTCCATTCTCCCCTACCCCAGCGACCACCATTCTGCTTTCTGGCTCTATGATTTTGACTCTTCTAGGTACCTCATATAGGTGGATCACACAGCATTTGTCCTTTTGTGACTGGCTTATTTCACCTTGCATAATGCCCTCAGGGTTCATTCATGTTGCAGCACATGTCAGAATTTCCTTCCTTGTTAAGGCTGAATAATACTCCCTTGTATATATATATATATATACAACGTTTTGCTTATCCATTCATCCATTGATGGATACTTAGGTCGCTTCCATGTTTTAGCTACTGTGAACAACGCTGCTATGAATATGGGTGTATAAACGTCTCTTTGAGACCCTGCTTTCAATTCATTTGGGTATATACCCAGAAGTGGAATTGTTGGGTCATACAGTAATTCTATTTTTAATTTTTTGAGGAATCTCCATGCTGTTTTCCACAGTGGCTGTACCATTTTATATTCCCACCAACAGTGCACAAGAGTTCCACTTTCTCCACATCCTTGCCAGTGCTTCTTGTTTTCTGTTTGTTTGATGGTAACCATCCTAATGGGGGTGAGGTGGTATCTTTATGTAGTTTTAATTTGAATTTCCCTAATGATTAGTGATGTTGAGCAAATATTTTTATGAGCTTATTGGCAATTTGTATATCTTCTTTGGAGAAATGTCTGTTCAAGTCCTTTGCCCATTTTTTAATTGAGTTGTTTGTTTTTTGTTGTTGAGCTTTAGGAGTTCCTTATATATTCTTCATATTAACACCTGGATATATATCTGGATATAAATCAGATATATGATTTACAAATGTTTCCTCCCATTCTGTGGCTTGCCTTTTTACTCTGTTGATTGTATCTTTTTTTCTTTTGAAGATTGACACCTGAGCTAACATCTGTTACATCTGTTGCCAAGCTTCTTTTATTTTTCCTCCTTCTTCTCCTCAAAGCCCCCCAGTACATAGTTGTATATTCCAGTTGTGAGTGCCTCTGGTTGTGCGATGTGGGATGCCACCTCAGCATGGCCTGATGAGTGGTGCCATGTCCGTGCCCGGGATCCAAACTGGCAAAACCCCGAGCCGCTGAAGCAGAGGGCACAAACTTAACCGCTCGGCCATGGGACCGGCCCCTGATTGTGTCTTTTGGTGCACAGAAGTTTTTAATTTGATATAGTTCAATTTGTCTATTTTTTCTTTTATTGCTTGTGCTTTTGGTGACTTATGCAAGAAATCATTGCCAAATTCAATGTCATGAAGCTTTTCCCTTATGTTTTATTCTAAGAGTCTTATAGTCTTAGCTCTTACGCTTAGATCTTCAATCCTTTTGAGTTAATTTTGTACATGGTATAAGGTAAGGATCCAACTTCGTTCTTTTGCATGTGGATATCCAGTTTCCCAGTACCATTTGTTGAAAACACTGTCCTTTCTCCATTGAATGTTTTGGCACCCTCGTTGAAACCATTTGACCAGATATGTGAGGGTTTATTTCTGGGCTTTCTGTTCTATTCCATTGGTTTAAATGTCTGTCTTTATGTCAGTACTGTACCATTTTGATTACTATAGGTTTGTAATAACTTCAAAGGCTTGAAATTGGGAAGTGTGAGAATTCCAACTTTGTTCTTCTTTTTTCAAGATTGTTTTGGCTATTAGGGGATCCCTTGAGATTCCATATGAATTTTAGGACGGGTTTTTCTAGTTCTGCAGAAATGCTGTTAGGATTTTGATAGAGATTGCATCAAATCGATATTCACTTTGGGTGGTATTGACATCTTAACAATATTGTCTTCCAATCCGTGTCCATGGGACGTTCCTCTTATTTATGTCTTCTTTAATTTCTTTCAGCAACATTTTGTAGTTTTCAGGGTACAAGTCTTCTGCCTCCATGGATAAGTTTATTCCTAAGTATTTTATTCATTTTGATGCTGTTGTAAATGGGATTTTCTTAATTTCCTTTTCAGATTGTTCATTGTTAGTGTATAGATATGCAATGGATTTTGACTGATTTTGTATCTTGCAGCTTTGCTGAATTCCTTTATTAGTTCTAACTAATAACTAATAGGTCTTTTTGGTCTATCTTTAAGGTTTTCTACTTATAAGATCATGCCATCGGCAAACAGAGATCATTTTACTACTTCCTTTCCAATTTGGATGCCTTTTCTTTCTTTCTTTTTTTGCCTAATTGCTCGAGTTAGGACTTCTAATACAGTGTTGAATAGAAGTGGTAAAAGCGAGCATCTTTGCCTTGTTCCTGATCTTAGAGGGAAAGCTTTCAGACTTTCACACTGAGTATGATGTTATATGCTTTCATATATGACCTTTATTATTTTGAGGTCGTTTCCTTCGATTCCTAGTTTGTTGAGACACCACGTTTGCCTTTTCCTTTTTCCTCTGTCCTCAATCCAGATGGAGACCAGCCTGTCACCTTCCTTCATGTAACAACCCTTCCTGCATTTTAGGCTGGATGCCTGAAAGAAGGGAGCTTTGATTTTCCTTCTTCAGAGAATTTGCCTGTGGTTCTCTTCCTCTTTCCATTAATCTACCCACTCACAACACAAACCTTTGCTGAGGCTGCACTGCGTGCCAGGCTTGGGCAAGCTGCTTTCCTGCCTTGCGAGGGTTCACACACGCTGCCTTAGTCTTCACAGGAACCATCTGAAACAAGAAGGACTTCTGTGTCCACATTGAGAAGCAGAGGTATAGAGGGACTTGCCCAAGGCAGAGCCAGCTCTGAAGACTCCTTGCCCTAATGTATTAATCCCAAGCTGCTGCTGTTTCTGTGTCCGGCCCTTAAGCCACGTTGCTGGCCCCTGGATGAGTGCCTCCTGTCCTTCCTGAGCTGGCTCTGATGGAGGTGGAAAGGGCCCAGGTGCAATCCTGAAGTCTGCTTTCTTTTCTTGCATTCACAGAGGTCCTGGGCCTATGTCAAGAAGTGCCAAAACAACATGTGTCCAAATCAGGGCTTGGTGACTCAGCTGTTGGAGTGGGAGAAGATCGTCCTTGGAGACTTGGTCACAGACATCAAGGATCTCTACTGATCTTCTCTGTGGCCCAGCTATGGGTCCTGAAGAACCTTGGTTGGGGGCATGTTGTGTATAGTGGGCCAAAGGCAGTAACCAGGTTGATGTGGAAGGAGAAGGCCTCTGCTGCCTGGAACCTCATGTCAGCCTCCTGCAGTGGTTCTTCCCAGGCTCCTCCTTCACACCACACAGCAGGTGCAGTCTGCTCGGACTCAGCGACTGCCCCCATCCCTGGGGCATTCTGGACCACCCCCACTGCACTCCTGAGGCTGCCTCTGGAAGGCTGCCAGAGCAGCTGCCCCACGTGCCCCCATGACTTGGAGGCTGCTTGGGGGGAGCTCCAGGGGTTCCCACCTTGTGCTGGTCCATAGGGGGTGTCACAGTACTCGCCCATGAGTGGAGATCCCCCAGCCCCAGCCTAGGCCCTGGCCCCAGGCTCCACGGCTCTGAGAGGCTCCTGGCACAAGCGCACAGCCTTGCCTCATCCCCTGCCCGCCTCAAACGGAAGCCCAAGTCCTCAAGGAGTGGGGTTTTGCCAGAGGTGTAAGGGCTTTTCAGGCAGCACGGGCTTTATTCGGGGTCTGAGCTGGGACAGAGCCTAGGGATGGCTGCAGAGCAACGGCTGTCGGTTAGGGAGCTCCTGGTAGGCAGGGCAGAGCCGTTGGAAAGTTTTGGGCAGGGACATGGTGGGGATTAGTCTTCTGTTTTAGGAAGGGCCGTCTGGTGGCTGTGTGAAGGGACAGTAGCAGTGAGCCTGAGGCAGAGAGACAGTAAGGTGGCTGCTATAAAAATCCAGGCGAGAGAAGAGGCTCGTAATCCCGTCCCCGCAGAGGCGCCGCTTCCCAAGGGCGAAAGTGTTTGAGGCAGGTGTCACCTCCCTGGGCCTTGGTTTACTTCCAGCCTGACGGGCAAGGCCACCGCCAGCTGCACCAAGGGGTTGGCGCGACCCGTGCAGCCGAGAGATGGGCCGCCACCGCCCCAGCCCGGGCGGGGAGTAGCGGGGCGGGGAGTAGAGAGGCTAGCGGCCTCAGGCACACGTGGCCCCGCCCCGGGGCCGCCCCGGGCGCTGATTGGCTCAGGCGGAGGGCGGGACCAGCGCGTTTGCGGCTCGAGGCCTTTTCCTATTGGTGGTCGCGGCGGCGCGAGCCCGGAAGCGGGCGGGGGGGGCGGCGGAGGCGGGGGCTCCTAGGACCGCGGAGGTTGCGGCGCTGTCCTCCAGTCGCGGCTTGTCCGGCGCGTGGCCCGGCAGCCATGCAGCCCCCGCCCCCGGGCCCGCTGGGCGACTGCGTGCGGGACTGGGAGGAGCTTCAGCAGGACTTCCAGAGCATCCAGGTGAGCGCCAATGCGGGCGCCCATTGGTCTCCAGCTTCGTCTGTCTGGCTCGAGGTCAAGGGTCGGGCAGCCCCAGGTCAGGCAGCGGGGAGCTCGGGGTCAGGGGTCGGGGACCCTGGCGTCGTTCCCGAGGGCGGCGAGGCCCCGGGTCCCGGTGTCGCCGGCTGGACCCTCTTCTCGGCCCCAAATGAGTGTCCGGTCGCGGCGCCCTTCTGCCGCGCGGCCGCCGCGACCCCGGCGGGACCCCACTGCGCCAGGCGGACTCGGGCCTCTCGCCGGGGCCTTGGAGAGCGGCCGCCGGAGTCAGAGCTGGCCCGGCCCAGTCTTGGGGCGGTCACTTAGCCGGCGTGCCGTGGGCGCTGACCGGCCGGAGCTGCGAGCAGCGCGTCCCCGCCCTCGGGCAGCGGTCTGGGCTCAGTGCGGCCAGGGGAAGTGGTGGTGAGGTGAAGTCCCGGCCTGGATGGGGGCCGGGCCTGGCCGGTCCAGGATGAAGGACAGCGCCCACGAAGACAGGACCATGTGGCTGCTGCACAGAGAAGGAGGGGCGAAGTGGGCCGGCCAGACTCTGCAGGAACCTCAGGGGCCTGGCCGGGACTGGGGTCTCTCTGAGGCCAGTGGGGAGCCATGGGAGGATTGTCTGCACCTCACTCGTATGGGCCACTGTGGTGTTCTGGGGGAAGGCCAGGGAGGAGGAGGCTGCTGGCCTCCCGGCGACAGGAGATGGTGGTGGCTTGGGTGGGCAGAGGTGGCACAAGCTGGGTTTCTGAGGGGGTGTGGTGGCTCTTCCTGGGCGTGAGAAACAAGACCCAGACAAGGTAGAGCCCACGCCAGCTGGGCACTTGATCAGGGCTTGCCTCTCCTGGTCTGGTGCCAGCCCCTTCCTGTCCGCATTGAAGCCCAGCTGCCCCCTGGCCTGGCCACGCCTGCTGCGGTTGGCGCTGCTGCCCAGAGTCCTGGGCAGAGCAGACCAAGTCTCCCCGCCTGGCCACCACTGTCCTGGCCTCGGCCCCTGCCTCATCTTCCTCACACCGCCCCTTGCCCAATCTCCAGGCTGCTTCTCGAGATTCACCCACCAGGGCAAAGTGCTCTGGGAAGCCTTAGGCCAAAGGTGCTGGGGGAGGGGTAGAGGGGCTAGCCTTATAGCAGGAAGTCCAAGGGCGGAAGCCTGATGACCTTTAAGCTGGAAGCAAGATGCTGGGAGTGCTGGAGCAGAGGGCATCTTGGATAGGTTCAACTCCCCCCCGCTCTTGCAGGCTGGCTGGGCAGGAGGGTCTGAGAGGGCAGGGGTGGCTTCAGGCAGCCTGCCTGGTCCAGAAGGTGGACCTGTGGTCCTGGAGTCCAGACTCAGGGTAGGGAGAGAGCAGAGGAACAACTAGTAGATGGGGTGAGGCTGAGAAAACCTTCAGGGAACTAGCCTGTTTCTGGGAGAGGGGTGCCGCGGGGGCTTCTGGGCTTGCAAGAAGAACCCTATCTCCTTGCCTGCCTTGGGGAGAGAGCACCCTCAAGGAGGTCCCTGGGCTGGCACAGCTGGCTGCCTCCTTTCCTGCTCAGACCCTCTCAAGGAGCCCTGGGGGCGTTCCTGCCCAGCAGGCTCTGGCTCAGGGGCTTCACAGTCAGCCCAAGCCTTCCCCCAACCCGGTCCCCAGGAGACCCACCGGCTGTACCGCCTGAAGCTGGAGGAGCTGACCAAGCTGCAGAACAGCTGTACCGGCTCCATCACTCGACAGAAGAAACGGCTCCAGGAGCTGGCCCTCCTCCTGAAGAAGTTAGGACCCCCCCCCTCAAGCTCCCGCATACCCCCCTAGCCTTGGGCTGGGAGTAGGTGGCTGGCCTGGTGGGGTGGACGGCTGGTGCTGACTCCTGGAGCGTCCCTGGGCATGGCTTCTCCCGTTTGCCCTCCTGCCCCACCGGTGTCAGGTGTGATACCTGGTGCCTCCTGCTCTGACTCTGGCTTCTGGCCCCACCTGCAGATGCAAATCTTCCCTCCCGTCGGGGGCTGAGGAGGCCGCCCAGGAGCTGGAGAACCAGATCAAGGAGCGCCAAGGCCTCTTCTTCGACATGGAGGCCTATTTGCCCAAGAAGAATGGGTGAGACCCCTCGCCCAAGCTCAGTTCACAGCCACTCCTGGGAGAGAGGCCTGAAGCCCTGTCTTCCTCTGCTTGGTTGTTCAGTCAGCAAAGCTCCCTGGACCCGCTCTGGCTGAGCACTCGGGCACAGCCCCATGTCAGGGGAGACAGCCCGAGCGACAGTGATGGCTCGCCACGATGAGTACTTTGTGGGGGTATACAGGGAATGGGGGAGCCCTGTGAGGCCCCTAACCCAGCCCAGGAGGTCAGAGGGAGCCTCCTGGAGTGAGTGGTGCCTGAGCCAAGTGTAAAGAATAAAGGGGTGGGCGGGGCAGACACGGGAAGGTGATGGCCAGAGCTCAGCATGGGAGGTGAGAGGTCACAGTAAGACCACAGGGGGAGCCAGGCTGCAGAGTTTGCCTCAGCCCAGTAGGCGGGGGACAGTGACAGGTCAGATATGCACTTAGATCAGCCCTAGTCACCCAGGAGGATGGGCAGGGGACAGGGCAGGACCCTAGGCTGAGCGAAAAACATCCAGCAGAGACTGCAGGCAGTGGGAGAGTGCAACAGGGAGAAAGCATGTCCCACAAGGTAAGGAAAGAAGGCGTGGTCAGTGGCCTCAGATCAGACGGCCCACCGGGGTCACATGTCATAAGGAAGGGGAAATGTTTCACTGGAAGTCGGGCTGACCCAGGATGGTGTTGGTGGAAGTGGATGTTGGGGATGACAGGAGAGCCGAGCAGGCAGCCAAGTTTAGGCCACTCTTCAGAAACTTGGCTGTGAGTGGAAGCAGAAACTAGTAACTAGAAACTGGTCACTAAAACTTGGCACGAGGGTTTCGGGGCATGTGTAGGTGTGTGTTTAGGTTTGTTTGCACACAGGAAAGACTTGGGCATCTCTACTGCTGAGAGGTGGGGCCAGCAGAGGGGAGAGACCCAGGAAAGGGGTGCTAAGCGATGGAGGGAAGTCCCTGGGGAGATGGGCTGGGCTGGGCCAGGCCCTTCCTCTTTGGGATGGGAGGCGGCAGGCGGGGAGATGTTGGCTGCTGGAGGGACACGGGATGGAGGGTTTGCAGGAGAGGGTTGGATGAGGCCGTCGCTGGGAATGGGATAGGGAGCTAGCGGCGATGGGGAGAGGCAGCCTGGCAGCCTGGTTGGAGTCCCGCCGTGCCCGAGTCCCTTTGCACCCTTGGGCAAGTCCCCTAACCACTCTGAGCTGGTCCATGTGGCTTGAGTGTGAACAAGAGCCCCTGTGTGGGTGCAGCTGCCTGTACATGGCTGACTTTCGGGTCACCTCTCAGAGTTTCCCTGGCAGAGAAGGAAGAGATGAGCTTTGTTGGTGGGTGTGATGGCAGTGCAAGGAGCTGGGAGTCACGGGGTTGGCAAGAAAGTGGTTGACATGTGAAGGAGGGTGTGGGGACTCAGCTGGCTCAGGAAAGGAGAACAGTCAGGAGGGCCTGGAAGCCTCAGGGAGGGGAGGGTCCAAGTGGTGGAATGGTCCTGGCAGGTGGGCGCTTGGGGTCAGAATACAACCAGCTTCTGAGGAGGCCATTCTGGGTTGGGAGGAGGTCCTGGGGTGGCTGCGGACGTGGGTTGCTGCAGTGAACTCAGGGCTGAGGGTGCTCGAAGTGGCAGGAACTGTAGGGTAGGTGATAGATGGTGATCATGCACAGGGGCATTGAGTCCACTGCCCAGGCGATCTGAGATGTGGGCACGGCTTCCGAGGGGTGGGGGGAGAGCCAGGCTGCCCTTGAGGCCCTGAGGTGGGGGAGCTTGGGGGCAGAGGAGGGAGGGAGGGGAGGTCAGTGTGCCCTGGAGCAGGATTTGGGAGCAGGCAGGGAGAAAGGCCGGGCATCAGTGTTTCCCATGCAGTTGGTCTGTACATCCTCAAGGTCAGAACTCAAAGCCAAGGCCATGGGAAGGCTGGGTGGGGTGGTGACCCGGATCTTGGCCAGGCCTGGCCCACCTGGCGGGCTCTGTGCCCTTTGGCTTCCCTCTCAGTCAGAGCCTCTCCTCACCTGGTCTCTCCCCTCCACCTCCCCCCAATAGGTTGTACCTGAGCCTGGTTCTGGGCAACGTCAACGTGACCCTCCTGAGCAAGCAGGCTAAGTAATTTGTAGTGGGCTGGGTCTCAACCCTGCTCTCCCGGGTTCTTTCCATTTCTGCCCCAGCTTCCCTGGCTAAGCCTTGGGGTTCAGGGACTGCTCCCCCGTGCTGGTCCCATGCCACCCACAGAAGTGTGTCCAGAGCAGGAGCCTCTCTCCTTGGGCGGAGGCGAGGGTGGGCGCCACCAGCACTTCAGACTGTCCCATGAGCGTGTGCCCACCCCAGGTTCGCCTACAAAGACGAGTACGAGAAGTTCAAGCTCTACCTCACCATCATCCTCATCCTCATCTCCTTCACCTGCCGCTTCCTCCTCAACTCCAGGTGGGTGTCCCACTGCTTGGGGCTGGACCCTGCGCCCTCTCCAGCTCTGGCACCAACGCTCTGTACCCCTCCCCAGGGTGACAGACGCTACCTTCAACTTCCTTCTGGTCTGGTATTACTGCACCCTGACCATCCGAGAGAGCATCCTCATCAACAACGGCTCCCGGTGGGTGAGGGCGGGGCTGACCCTGGCTCCTGAGGTGGGTGGGGGCACTGGAGCTACCCGAGAAAGTTGCGGGGATGCCGTGGCCCTCTGAGGAGGAGGAACTGGGGGTACTGCTTTCTTCCCATCTCAGCCCCATCCTTGTCCCCGAGCACCAATCCTGGGGGCTGAGGGGACAGGAGTGACAGTGGCTTCCTGATACAGGATCAAAGGCTGGTGGGTTTTCCATCATTACGTGTCTACGTTCCTGTCAGGAGTCATGTTGACATGGTGAGTGGCCCAGCTTGGCTCCCAGGGCCCCGGGGCGGGACACAGAGATGGCGCCCCCCAAGCTCTCCACCTTCCTCTTCCTTCTGCCTTAGGCCTGATGGCCTCATGTATCAGAAGTTCCGGAACCAGTTCCTGTCCTTCTCCATGTACCAGAGTGAGTGTCTCGGGGTCCCTGGTCGGCTCAGCACTCGTCTGCAGGGAGGGCTGGGGAGAGGACTCTGGGCTCCAGCCCAGTCCTGACGCCGCTCTCCCCAGGTTTTGTGCAGTTCCTGCAGTATTACTACCAGAGCGGCTGTCTGTACCGCCTGCGGGCCCTGGGCGAGAGGCACACCATGGACCTCACTGTGGGTGAGTCGGCATGGCCGCCCTCTAGGATCCTGACAAGGCTGCTGGGAAGGCGGAGTCCTCTCCTCTCGACCCGGGTCAGGTGACATCTGTCCTTGGTTGTTCTCTGCTCTGTCCCTCCTTCCCTGCAGAGGGCTTCCAGTCCTGGATGTGGCGGGGCCTCACCTTCTTGCTGCCCTTTCTTTTCTTTGGACAGGTAAGTTTCTGTGCATGTCCCCGTCCACGTGGCTGTCCATCCCCTGCTCTGGCTTGAGTAGCAACTGCATTCTACTGTGTAAACTCCCCTCTCTCCCAGTTCTGGCAGCTTTTTAACGCGCTGACGTTGTTCAGCCTGGCCCGGGACCCTGAGTGCAAGGAGTGGCAGGTGAGCCAGGGCCCCTGGAAAAGGTGCTGGGGGGGGGGGGGGGGGCCATGGCGCGGCCCCCATCCTAACCGAGATTCCTCCCTTAGGTGCTCATGTGCGGCCTCCCCTTCCTCCTCCTCTTCCTCGGCAATTTCTTCACCACCCTGCGGGTTGTGCACCAGAAATTCCACAGTCAGCGGCACGGGAACAAGAAAGAATGAGGCTGGGCCTTCCCCTGCCTGCAGGCTCGGCTCCCTATGGCACCCCGGCCCGGAAGGGCTTCTGTACCCCATATGTTGAGGGAGTGGGGGGCTTCCCTCATCCGGGAGGGTCTCCCCTGGATTTTGTGGGCTCTGTGGGCCCCTAACGTTATGCTGGAGAGGAAGACCTGGGCCCCAGCCCTGCGGGGAGCTGGGGCCAGCGGCCTCAATAAAGGGAGAGGCACAGTGGTGGCTCCAGGTGTGTTCTCCATATGGCAGGGGCTCGGTGGCTCTCTGTGCCACCCTGGGTTCTTAGGGCTCCAGAGCTGTTGGTCTCTCTGCGTAGGTCTAACTAAACCCAGGTGGAGGCCCCAGATCCACTCAACGCAAATACAGAAAACAGAACTTTATTCTAAGGGCCAGAAGTTATTTAAAATTATTTACACTCATTGAAAATCACGTGGAAGGGGCAGGCCCCAGCTCAGCTGAGAGAGGAGCCCCTTTTGTATAGCCACTGGGCCTGAGGTGTTCACAAAGTGCGGGCCCGGTCACCCTTGGCCACGGGCCCTGGGGCTGGGGGGCTCTGGAGGGCACATCGTGGGCCCAGAACAGTCTGTCACTGGGCCTGCCTCTGGTGGCAAGGCCCAGCAGGAACTGCCTGGGAGACCAGCAGAAGGGAGTAAGGAAAGTGATTACATGGGCAGGCGAGTCTATAGAGCGAGAGGGTAGAGCAAGACTGTGCTGGGTCACTCCTAGCTCCACACGTCCAGCGAGTAGCGGCCCTTGGTCATCAGCTTCTTGATGTAGTCCACGGCCTGGGCATGCTCCATGGTCCCCAGCTCGGCCACGATGTCGTAGAACGTGTTCTGCACATCCCTCGCCATGTTCCGAGCATCCCTGGGGGCAGGAAGGAGGTGACACTGGGGGCTGGGCCAGGGGCCCCCAGACAGGCAGGCAGGGCCCCCCCTTCCACTGCCCTCACTCACCCGCAGACGTAGATGTGGGCACCTCCCTCATGGATCAGCTTCCACAGGTGCTCCTTGTCCCTTTTCAGTAAGTGCTGCACATAGACCTGGGGGCGGAGGGTGCCCGTGAGGAGGGCTGGCCCACAGCCCCCCAGCCCCCTTGAGCGGCCTGCCCACGGCCTCACCTTGTGGGCCTGCTCCCGGGAGAAGGCCACGTTGAGCTGGGTGAGGGAGCCGTCCCTGTGGAACTGGGCCAGCTCGTCGCGGTACAGGTAGTCCTCATCCGACCGGCGGCAGCCGTAGTAGAGCAGCGTCTCCCCCACCTCCTTGCCTGGGGCGGCAGCAGCTAGGGTTAGTCGTGGACCTGGCCTGACCCCATGCCGTCCCTGTCCCCGCCCCCGGGCCCATACACTCACCCTGCTGCTGCAGCCAGGCCCGCTCCTGGATGAAGCCTATGAAGGGGGCAATCCCAGTGCCAGGGCCCACCATGATGACGGGCGTGGTGGCCTTGAATGGCAGGCGGAACTGGGACTTGCGCACAAACATGGGCACCAGGGCCCGGCGGCCATTCTCCTTGGCGGGCTCCTTGGCCCGCAGCCAGGTGGTGGCCACACCTTTGTTGATGCGGCCAGTCTTGGTTTCATATTCCACAGCCACGGCACAAATGTGCACGGAGTTGGGGTGGACCTGGTTAGGGGGTCAGGAGTGAGTGTGGTAGCCTTGCCCGAGGCCCCTTCCCTCTCCTGCCACCCTGTCCCCTGAGCTGCCTCGGCATGGGGGCCCTGCTCGGGACCTGTTCACACCCTCTGAGGCACCCAAGCCGCCTCAGCCCCTTCGCAGCAGCGTCCCTGATGGGTTCTGGGCACCGGGGCTGAGAGCAGTCTGCAGTCTTATAGTCCAGCCTACTGGATGCACAGCTCGGGGACTCTCGAGCTGACTGCCCAGGCATTTGGGGCAGAGCTGGGCCGTGGCTCAGGGCACCTGTGCACCCCGAAGGAGCCAATGCTGTGCCTTCCATGCGTGGGCCGGGCCTCGAGCCCAGGGCTGACAGCAGCGCCGGCACCCCCACCTTGGAGGACGAGGCGATGGAGTAGTAGCGGGCCTGGAGCCGAGGCAGCAGCTCACACAGGTGGTCGATGGGGGGCCGCAGGGATGGGTAGTCCTGCAGGATGGCCAGGATGTGCCTCCGGGCCTCCACGACCCAGGTCAAGTACAACTCCTGAGGAAGACAGAATGCGGGTGAGACACGGGCGAGGGGACCCAGAGGCACAGGGGGCAACAGGGCTGAAGTTGGGCCCAAAACAGGCTTGGAGAATGGCTGGGAGCTGCAGCCCAGGGCTGCCGTGGTGGCACTCTGGGTTCTGGGGACGGGAGAGGTAGGCTTACCTTGCCCTCGCCTGAGGAGGAGGCCATTTTGCGCAACTGCTCCTGCTCGAAGGGCTCCGAGGCATACTGGGCCAGCTCGTAGAGCACGTTGGTGCGCGGCGGGTTGGTGATATCCAGATAGTAGGTGAGGGCCGTCCGGTAGGAGGTGGGGCAGGGGAACGGGTGTTTCTTGTTGGACTCCTCTGCAGGCGGAGAGAAGGCAGGATTTGGGGTTAGTGGCCACCACCCCGGATGCGGTGGGCGAAGCCCCAGGTCTGCTCTGCAGGAAGCAGGTGGCCCAGCTGGCACTGGAAGCGAGGCCAGCTCTTTCTGGTGCTTCCTTGGCCCTGGGGCAAAGCTCAGGCCTGACAGGCAGTCCTCCACAGAGGCGGGCATTGCTGGGGGAGGCCTGGCGCTCACTGTCCCCACTCCAGGAGAAGCTGAGCCCCTGTGGGGGGCCCTTTGCCTGCCGAGAGCTGCTCAGAGGGCAGAAGAGGCAGAGCTCCCCAAGTGTGTCCTGTCTGACCGTGGGCTGGGCCTGGTCCACTGTGGGGGCCCCAGGCTCATGACTGTGAGATGCCAATACTGAGGCCCTCACCTCTGATGGCAGGTTCACCTCCAGTCATTTTTGTGCTTGGACACACGTGGAGGTCTATACATGGGGCACCCAGAGGCCGAGCTCTTGGAGAGGCGTCCTGTACACGCCAGCCACCGGCACAGGCCCAGTGCCAGCCCTTGCTGGGCCCGTCCACTGCCACCCACCAACAAGCCGGCTCTACTGACCCCCTCCCCATAGTCAGGTTCCAGTGGAGCTGAGCCCGGGACCAAGCAAGACGCAGCTCCGTGTCTTAGAGGCGTGACTGTGGGCTTGTTTATTCCTGGGCACAAATGAGCCACCGGAGAACTGCCGAGGACACGTGGAGAGGGCCTGGCCTAGGACAGAGGCTCAGCGTTTAGGGGTCTGGGTCTGTCTGGAGGGGCTTGAACGTACTGAAGTATGACCTATGTAAAGTGTACAAGTCACACTTGTATGGCTTGGTGGATTTTCATGAACTGAACATGCTCACATAGCCAGCACCCAGACCAAGAAGCAGGTGTTCCCAGCACCCAGAACCCTCTTGAGCCGGGCCCAGAAGCCAGGGCTCAGGCCTTGCACTCCAGGGCACACAGGGTGTGTGAGCACGTCCTTTTTAAAGCTGCGCGTCTGCCTCCGTGGCCCTCTCTCTGCAGCTCTTGGCAGTAAAGGACCCATAGGGGCTCCGATTCTCCTGGGGGAGAGTGAGCAGCACAGCCTCTCCTAGCAAGGTCCCGTCTTTGAAGGCACAAGGAACATGCCCCACAGAGTGAGAGAACGGCCCACATGTGTACCCTCTGGGCTTCCACGTCGTGTTTGCATGGCAAATTCTGATATAAGTCAGTCGCCTCGGGTGCCGGTCCTCTCAAGGGGTGCCTCTGGAACTGCTGAGGGAGCAGCCCAGGCTGGGATCCCCGAGGACCACAGTGAGTGAGGCAGGGCCAGGTGGAGCTGGGCCCCAGGTCAGTGGAGAGTGGGGGCCCCACAGGGCTCACAGGGCGGCTCAGGTGGCAGCCCTAAGCGGCCTGGGGAAGCCCTGTCCCATGCTAGTGCCTCCTGCACTCCAAGTGCCCGGGATGGACCTGAGGGCTGTCAGTTGCTCACTCTGATCCCCGGGTGTACAGGGGAGGAGCCGGAGGCCCTGGAGAGGGAGAGGGCAGCCCCGGGCCCTCAGTGGCTAGTCATGGTAGAGCCAGAACTGAGGACCAGGGCCCTGGTCTGCAATCCCCTCTTCTCCACAGGACATGGGGGCTGGGTGGGCAGTCGGGACTAGCTCTGTCTCTGGGCACCCCTCCCTCCCTCAAGGGGCTGCCAGTGCAGGGATGGGGGGACCCCAAGGGAGACAGGCAGACCTAACAGCTACCTTTGCCCCCTGCCCTCTGAGTTTGCTCCAGAACCATCACCGTTAGGGCCTCTAGGCACCAGAGCTCAGGCCTGAGCACGAAAGTTCAACCTCTGGGACTTGCCAAGGGCCATTCCTACCAGCTGCCTTGGGCCAGGCAGGGAGGGGGGCGGGCTGGATTCCAGGACTCACCATCGAGATTGTTTAGGGACATGATGACGTCCAGGTCGGCACCCAGGATCTCGCCAAGCTGGTTGACCAGGGCAGAGTCATTGGCCGGGTAAACGGCCACATGGTCCCCGGATTCATACCTGGGGGGAGATGTGAGGTTCAGGAGGGTGGAAGGGGCTCTGCACCCAGATCAGGAGGCTCGAGTGAAGGTTCAGGGGAGGGGTGGCAGCAGCTGGTACCTGATTTTGGAATCTGAGATGTCTAATTCCAGGTGCATGAGGTGGCGCTCAGTTCCCTGGTTCAGCTTCCGGTTGGTGGTGACTACGGCCAAGAATGGATTCTTGGCATCAAAGGGGCTGGGTGGGGAGGAAAGCAGCTCAGTGATTGGCCAGGTCTTGCATCTGAATCCCCCACCCCCAAGGGACCTTCAGCTTTCATGGAACATAGGAACCTCAGAGCTGGCGTTTAAGGGCTACGAAGAAACCTCGCCAATTATGTAAAGGGTTCTCCCAGTGCAATCCAGGGCAGTGCTCCCAGCAACACCACAAAGTGGGCAGAGCTAGGTTATTAGTGTCCCACTGACACATAAGGAAACAGGCTGGGCCCTAAAAACCTGGGAGACCTTCCACACTCTGTACCCACTGGTGGGCTGAGTGCAGAGGAGGACTGGGCCCTTGAAGACGGCTCCCAAGACAGAAGGTGTCTGGGGTCCCCAAGTGACGGTGTGGAGCAGAGCTCCTTCCCTTACGTGCCCTGGACTGTGACAGGAACAGGAGATAAACTTTTACTCCATAAGGTCATTGAATGTTGGTGCTTCCTGTCACAGGTACAGCAGGACTGACTAAAGCTGGGCTGTGGTCTTGAATCCCAGGGGTACGGGGGGGACAGTCCTGGGCGGCTCCAGCAGGAGTCTGGGCAGCATCCAGGGGAAGGCAAGTCAGGGCCCCAGGAAAGGAACAAGCCCTATGTTGAGGCAGATTTAAGGAAGTGAAACCTTATGCTAAAGTTCACCCGAACTCACTACGTCCTGGTCCAGGACCTGGTGGGCACCACCACCTCGCCCCACCCCGGGATATTCAGAGTACAATGTCAAAGCAAATTAAGTACAAACTGCGCAAGGGCCAGTCTCCTCAAGGCCGGGCCCTGGATGAGGGTCCACTGGGCAGGGCGGGGTCCTCGGGGCCCTGAGCACAGAGCAGCCTCCCGTCTCTCCCCTCTGGGCTCAGGCCCCCTCCTGCGCAGTGGAGATGAAAACGTGGTGCCCCCACCCATGCCACTCCTGGACAAGGGTGGAGATAAGGATGCCCCACGAGATGGGGTCTGGGAGGAACGGTCCTGCGGGGACACGTGGGACTGCCAGTTGTTTCCCATCCCCAGGCCCATGAGACGGGGTGTTCCAAGGGCCACAGGGCCTGGCCCCAGCCACGTTCTCTACTCACGGTTTCTGGGTCTCATAGCTCTTCAGGCGGCCCATCTCACCCACGTACACCTTGGCTGCGTCTATGTCTGTGTGCACCAGCAGCTCATACTGGCGAATGCTGGAAAGGGGAGACCGGGGGTGAGGGGAGGCTGGGAGGTGGCAGGGGTCTGTCCCCAGGGAGGGAGGCTGCCTCGGAGTGAGACTGTGAGGAGACGGTGCATGCCGCAGGGAGCTGAGGACCAGATATGACGGGCAGATGGGAGATGCATGAGGATGGGAAGTAGGAGAGCAAGGAGGGGAGCTGGCATGGAGCCAAGGGAGGCCTGGGGGTCAGCAGGCTTCGAGGCGATTCTGGGAAAGGTAAGGAAAGCCCTGCCCAGACTCCATCACTTCGGCCCAGGACCTGAGACCCTCCCGCACTCTGACTGATCTTCCGCCAGATCCTGCCCCCTGGCCTCCCACCCTCGTGGCCCTCGCCCAGGGCGTCCTGCCCTGTGTGCGGGCACACACTCACCTGGACTCCTCTCCTGTGGCTTCCACCCCAAAGTGTTCACACACGGCTGGCCAGAACTGCTCTCGCCACGTGATGAAATCCTCCTCCAGGCTGGGGAGAGAGGGATGAGCCGGTCGGGGCAGCAAGACCTGCGACGGGCTGGCTTCCCCAAAGCCTGGGCGCCAGGGGGCTGCCAGGCCAGCTTGGACCCTCCCTCAGCAGCCTCCAGAGCTCAAGGGCTCACTTCACTCTGGTCTGCCCAGTGATGTAACCCAAGGCATCAGGAAGGATCTAGAGGGTCTGTGCTAACTGGGGGTGGCTTCTCTGTGAGCTGGGCAGGCCAAGAGGATGTGGAAACGCAAAGAACACTGAGCAGGGGCTGGGGGGTGGTGAGGGCACTCCTTTCCCTGCCCTTGGTGATGCGTGTCATGGAGATTTAGTGGACACCATGGCTTTGCACTCCCCTCATGTGCCACACCAAGCCCCAACTCTGTGGCTCCTGACCTCTGACAGCCAGGGTAGGGGGACTCCGGGGTTGGGGGTCAGCATGCAGGGCTGGGTGGGGGACACTCACTTTCCGTCATCGTCGCCCAACCCCAGCTCAAAGATCCTCTGGGCACCGAGCTGCTCCAGCCGCTTGTCCACATACTTGCCCATGGCATTGAAGTGCTCGTAGGTCTTGTTCCCAAGGCCGAACACCTGTGTGGACAGAGGGGCGGGGTCTGAGGCCCAGCTAGCAGTTGGGGGTGTTTCTCTCAGTGCCGGCCAAGCCGCTGGGCAGCACCCGCAGGCCTCAGTACCTGCCAGATGCCTTGCACTGTGAGGTGGGCCACCTCTGGCCCCTGGACATGGCTTTGTTTCAGTGACCTGCAGCCCAGGGCTCCCTCTGCAGCCAGCCTCTAAGCCTCAACCCTGGGTGGCCAGCAGGGGCAATTCACCCTCCCTGCCCTACTCTCCTTGCCCAGCCAAATCTTGGCCATCCGGCCACACCTTTCTTGACTTTAGTCTCCAGCAACAAGTGCCCCCTGGAGCAAAGTGGGGCTCGGGACATGGGAGGAGAAGCTCTCTTACTGCTAGGGCCCAGGGCAGAAGAGAGGGTTGCCCCACGAGCCCACGGGCTCCCCACCAGGCCCCCCTGTCCTGGCACCTTGGCCTGCCCTGGCTGATCAGAACAAGGTGACAGCTGGAGGGTTTCCTCTTGGACACAGGGGAGGCCCAGGGGAGGCGCTGCAGGCTGCCACAACCCCCAGGGAGGCACTGGAGGAAAGACAGGTGACTCACCGCATACTTGACTCCAGAGAGGTCCACGTCCGCCTCCTGGAGCCAGTCATAGAAGTCCTGGGCATTGTCAGTGGGGTCCCCCTCGCCGTAGGTGGCCATGCAGAACACTGCCAGGGAGTTCTCTATCTCTGAAAGGCTGCCCAGGTCGGCCTGGAGAGACAAGAGCAGGGCCGGGCCCAGCAACCATCATTGAGCCTGCTCTCGGGCAGGTCTGAACCTAACAGGATGCAGACGAGCGTTCGAGTGGAGGGCGTGCATTTCCAGAGAAAAGGGAACAGCAGGCACAAAAGAACAGGTGTGAAGGCCTGGGGTGCTGCCAGGCAGGAGCAGGCCACGTTCCGGGCCACCAGCTGGCACTAGAACGCAGTTCCCTGTGCGTCAGGCCCTGGGACACTGTGGGAGAACCTCATCGTCCCACAAAGTCCCGGGGGCACAGCAGGGCCTGGGCTCAGTAGTCCTTCCTAACCACTGTCCCCCAGCTCGAAACCCAGTCTGGAGATGGACGGGAGGCAGTGCCGAAGGCAGAGGGGTGGAGCAGGCGGAGGACGGTTTGGTTTGGGAGATGGAGGGGCACAGGCAGGAAGCAGCTGCCGCTCAGGAGAGAGTGGTTCCGAGGGAAAGCACGTCCGTCATGTGGTTGGAGCTGTGGGAACAGCCCGGCTGGTGACGGGCAAGGACCGCACGAGGGAGAAGCAGGACGGCAGCTCCCGGGGACTTGTTCCCAGACCTGATCCCTGCCGGCCCTCTCCCTCCCCTCCCAGGTGCCTAAAGCCCGGCTCCCCTTCCCTGTCCACTGCCTCCACCTGGAGCTGGTGGCATGGCTGTCATTAGCTTTCCGGACCCAGAAACAGGCGAGTAGACTGCTGGAAGCTTCTTACATTTTGGAGAGCTACAACCACGTCGGGGGAAGGAGCCAGGGCCAGGAGGAGAGTAAGCGAGGCGAGCCTGCCCCCACAGCCCTGAGAGACGGGCCAGGAAGTCGGGACTCAGTCCTGCAGAGAGTCCTGCGGTGGCCCACAGAGTGGCCTGTTGAGGATGGCTGACAGGAGGAGGGGGTATCCCGCAGCTCCAAACTGAGGGCCCTTCCCCCAGTTCTCCGGCTCTGCTGGCCCCTCCCTGGCTACACGCTTCCCTCAGGTCCCGCCCTGTCCCGGCTCCTGCTCTGGTCCAGATGCACGAGTTACTAACAGCCTCATTTCAAAGCCCTGCTAAAGGGTCCCAGAGACGGCTTATCTAACGCCCTATCCATTCTCTGCAGACCAGGCAGGGAAGGCCCTCAGTCAGGGCAGAGCAGGATCAGGGCCCACATCCCCTGACTCCTCGATGCGGCTCCCCTGCGGCTGCAGCCCAGGGTGGGGCTAGACAGAGAGATGGGAAACAGTTCCTCTCTGGACCCACCGAGACCCTTTCATATTCCAAGCCACTCCCAACCTACTGAGTCCCTTCTGCTCACATCTCCCAGCGCTCAGAAAGCCCACGGCGTGGAGAGCACCATGGGCTGAGCATGAGCAGTGCTGGGAGCTCACGCGTGCACACCTGAGCCAGGTGTTCTCAAGGTCCTTAAAACTGGGGACAGCCCTGTAACTGTTTCCACTATCCAGAGACGCCTTCCTTAATGCTGCTGGAGGAGCCGGCAGGAAGGGGCCAGGGCGTGGCGAGAGCTCACCAAGTCATACTCTTCAGGGTCTGCTGCCATGCCCCGCATTCCATAGCGGTGGGCGTCCTTGGACAGGCGGTTGGCAAACTCCTCGGCGGTCCCCGTCTGGGAGCCATAGAACACGATGATGTTCCTGCCCTAGGGAAGGCCAGACACACGGGGTCAGTGAGGGGCCAAGAGCGACAGGCTTCACCAGAGACTCCAGGTGACCACAGGGGCAGGCCAGGCAGGCAGGGCCCCTCAAGGGCACCCTCCTCCCTTCCTCCTTCAAGTCCTTTGTAAGTTACTCAGGGGCTGGCATCTCCTGGCCACAGCTACCATGGTGGATGGGGGCAGAGGCCACCAGAGGACTCCAGCTGGAGCTGTGAAGGTAATCTTACCAGGCAGCTGCTCAAGGTCACACTGTGGACAGATTTTTAAATGACATGTGACAAAACACAACATAATGCTTAGTTAAAAAAAGAAGGTGGGGGCCGGCCCCGTGGCCGAGTGGTTAAGTTCGCGCATTCCGCTTTGGTGGCCCAGAGTTTTGCCGGTTCAAATCCTGGGCGCAGACATGGCACCACTCGTCAAGCCATGCTGAGGTGGTGTCCCATATGCCACAACTAGAAGGACCCACAACTAAAAATACACAACTATGTACCAGGGGGGCTTTGGGAAGAAAAAGGAAAAATAAAATCTTTAAAAAAAAAAAAAGGTGACCAAACAGTATGTATAGTATAATCCAATTTTGTTATATACCCACACACGTATGTATGTGTGTGTGTGTGTGTGTGTGTGTGTGTATTTTTGTTTTTGTTTATACACAAATGTGCAAAGGAGAAAGACTGGCATGAAATATACCAAGAGTCTCTAAATGGGGAATTATCGGTGAGTTTCTGAGTTTTTCTGGATGGTTATATTCTTTACAGAAATCTAGACAATAGAGAGAGTTACCCATCGGACTGGCTCAGATGCTCTTCATTCCACTCTCCTACTGTGCCTTCTACAGCAGCTACTGAAAAGCCCAAATTCTATTCCCCAGACTCCCTTGCAGCTAGGGATGCAGCAGATTAGGTCCAGCCAATCGGATGTGCTTTGCAAGATCTAGAAGGTGGAAGTGGGGCACAGGCCACCTTCTGGTCCCTTTACGTGGACATGAGGTTCTCGGCAGAGTCTTCCAGTGTCCCAAGTCCTGAGAGCGGGCTCCAGTTTTTACACTGAGCTCAAACTGATACAGGTACAGAGGACAAAATAAAGAGCTGCATTACAAAGAGCTCTCATACCTTTTACATTTCCTGAGTTTTCTATAAATCATTTAGAAAGGTATTTTAAATTAGTCACTATAAAAACTACTTAATCAAGAAGAAAATGTTTATGATATCAGGTTAAGGGAAAAAAAAGGATATAAAATAGTAAAGTATTCACGGTAGCATCAAAATATACCAAGTAGCTAGAAGTAAACCTTACAAGAAACACGCAAGAAGCTACTGAGCAATAAAGGACTCAACCAAAGGGAAGGCGCCCTCATCTTGCCCAGGAAGACTCACCCAAGATGTCAGTTCTCCCTGTGTCAACACAGAACGTAACACGATCCTAAGAATCTGAACAGCTCTTTCTTCCTCAACAAATCACTCTTAAAAGTCATGTGGAAAAATAAATATGAATCCATCTACTGGAACATTATGTGGCAATAAAAGGAAATGAAATGCTGACACACACTACATGGATGAAACTTGAAGACAATATGCTGAGAGCAAGACTCCAACACAAAGGCCTCATGTCGTATGATTCTCTACAGACAGAATGTCCAGAACAGGCAACTCCACAAAAACAAAAAGGGGATTAACAGTTACTTAGAGTCAAAAGAGGGCTCAGTATTAGAAGAGGAAAATACAGAAACAGACCCAAACACACATGGGAATTATGTATGTGATAAAATCAGTGGGGAAAAGATGGACTCTCTTACACGGAATTTAGACAGCTGTGTGCAAAAAGTAGCGTTGGATCCATACCTTACATCTTCAGCCAGGATGAATTCCCAATAACATGAATTTTAAATTGAAAAACAAAACCATCAAAGTACTAGAAGAAAACATGGAAGAGTTCCTTTATCTCTTCAGAGTGGGGAAGGCCTTTCAGATGATGACCCCAAGTCCAGGAAGTCAATAAAAACAAAGAATCCTAAAGCAGACTGTGTAACTTTCACACGGCAAAACAAACAAGCAGACACACACAGAAGCCAAGTCAAAAGACAAACTATTAACTGGGAAAAATATTTCTAGCTCATATCACAGACAAAGGGTGAATCTCCCTAATAATTTTAAGGAGTTCCTCAAGAAAGATCATCCCAACGGAAAAGTGGGTAGAAGATTTGAATAGAGAATCTATAAAAAAAAAATTAATAACTGCCATCTTGACATATGAGAATCTGCTTAAACTAAATCACAGGAAAAATGCAAATTAGAACTACAAAGAGAGATCTTTTTTTTAACCTAGAAAAGTGGTAAAACCCCAAACTTTGATAATCCACTCTGTTGGCAAGGCTATGGGGGAACAGGTTTTCTCACACATTGCTATGAGTGTGCCCTGGTGTCACCCTTGTGGGGGCAACTTGGCAGCTTCCATCACAACTACAAATGCACACACCTTTTCATCCAACAATTCCACTTCTGGGATTTGACTGCATTTGCAAATGTGCAAGTTAATCTACATATTCACAGCAGCATTATTTGTAAGAGCTAAAGATTCCAAATATTCCAAATGCCCATCAACACAGCAGGGTTTAAACAAATTACGGTCCTTATGGCCACATAATGGAAGCACCATGCAGCCATCATCAAGAACGAGGGTGGCGTCTCTGAATTGCACAGGGAGGATCTCCAAGACCGATCATTAAGTGAAAAAAAAAAGTATGCTCTATAACAGTCTATGTAATGTGCCACCTTTTGTGTTTTTTTTTTCTTTTGAGGAAGATTAGCCCTGGACTAACATCTGCTGCCAATCCTCCTCTTTTTGCTGAGGAAGACTGGCCCTGAGCTCACATCTGTGCCCACGTTCCTCTACTTTATATATGGGACGCCTGCCACAGCATGACTTGCCAAGCAGTGCCATGTCCCCACCCAGGATCCGAACTGGCGAACACTGGGCCACTGAAGCAGAATGTGTGCACTTAACCGATGCACCACCGGGCCGGCTCCCCACCTTTTGTGTTTAAAAAGTGTAAAATAAGAACCTCTATTTGGTTTTTTTTTTTGCACATAAAGAAGCTCTAGAAGGAGCCATAAAGTACGAAGAACAGTGATGAGCGGCAGGAATAGGAGAGAGCTTTCCACGGAATAGTTTATGTTTTGGAATGCTCCCTGTGAACGGATTTTCAGAAAATTTAATACTTAAATAAATAAGGACAAACAGAGATAAAATTGTAGCTGTGCCACGACCACGGCTACGTGAGGGTTACGTCTGCTTGTGGACAGAGCCTGGACCGGGAGGGAGGCAGCAGGCGGGACAGCATCCTGAGTGAGAGGGAGGGTCTCCTCTTACAGTTCGGCTTGTTCAAGAAGTAAGCAGTCAAGAAAGAAAGGGAACTGTGCAGCAAGAGCAGAGCAGCTTCGGGGCTCTGGTTAGAGGAGAATGGACGCACGAGGGGGCTGGGCCCGGGTTCCCGCCCCGCTCCTGTCCAGTGAAGCCAGCCTTCTGCTCGACTCCGCCACGTCCAGGGCCGAGACCACTGGGAGGAGCGCAGACAACACTCACCGTCTTCTTCATCTTTTCCACGAAGCTGCTGTCTTTCACAGAGGTTGTCCTGAAAAACAAAAGTGTCCAATGGGCATGGGGTGCAGGTGGCAGCATTGAGGGGCATCCCAGCTCTGCCCCATGCCACTCCCCGGTGACCACGCCAACAGCTGCCTCTGGTCCACTGTCCGGCTGGACAGGCAGGACCGGGGCTCCCAGGCCTCCTCCCTGTGGCCCCTGCAGGAAATCCAAAGGCTCTTGAGACATCAACACCTTGCAGAGCCAGGACTTCCAGGCTCCAGACAGATGAGAACAAAGACGGGTCACAGACTTCACTCCCCACCCCTCACCATCTACAGCCAGCGGTCCCCACAGCCTTGTCTCACCTCCACTCCCCGCCTCACACGGCAGCCAGGAGTCTCCTGAATATGGTTGTGCCCATACCACTGCCCTGCTCTACTCTGAAACCTTCAATCACTCCCACGACTCACATGACAGAGGTACCCAAGTCCCTTCAGAAGCTGTCCCCAGGCTCGCCTGATACTCCCTCCATGATGGCCCTCTGAGATCTGTCATGCCATCGCCTCCACACAGACCCAAGAGACCCCAGCTCCATCCCCAAGGCCCCGCTCAGGTACCAAACAGGCAAACTAATCTATGGGGACTGAAGCCAGGACAGTGGTGACCCCTGGGGTGGGGAAGGGCCAGCAGGGGGGTAAATACCACTTGTTCACATGGCGAGGATCACTGATCAGTATGCACCTTTCTGTAGATATTATATTTCAATTAAAAGTTTATACTTAAACTTCATATACACATACATAGAATTTACTTCCAAAACCCACTTTCTCCTTCTGCCAAGACTCTGGGGCAGGCGTGGGAGGCCAAGAGGCGGAGGGGGTGGAGCAGGGTGCCATCCCCAGCCTGTCAACTTGCAGCTGAGTGAATGTGAACCAGGACTGCATTGCTCCTCAACCAGAAAATGGGAATAACAAACCCCACGTCAGAGGTTTCTGCAAAGATTAAATGAAAAGAAAGTACGTAAAGGACCCGGAACAGCACCCCGCACGACGCAGACTCTCCCTAACGGGGGGCTGTCGCTGGGAAGAAGCTACAGCCACTTGCCTGGGCACCTCACCTGCCAGACTGCAGCCTAGGGACAAAGGGCCTCTGGGAAGCCAGAGGGAGCCACGAAGTCCTTGTATGAAAGCGTGTGGTACGGAGGAGCGGCAGCAGGTGTACACAGAAAGGTGCTGCGGACTCCTGCAGTTTGCCAACAGTTACCTGATGGCTGACCTCCTCTACACTCGTGCCATTTATTCACTCAGCAAATCGTTTTCACAGAGTGGCCAAGAGTAACCCAGTTTCCAATTCAGACAAGCCCAGTGATGGGGTTGCGTTTTGCATGAAATGTGGATGGGCCACGAATGGCATCAGAGCTGGGCAGAAAGGGACTCGATGAGGGAAGAAGGGGCCCAGAATGGGCTGTGTGCAGGGCAGGCTGGGATCAGAAGTGGGATGGAAGCTCCCTGGATGCCATCTAGAGCTCACAGACTCCCTTCTGCCCTCAGCCTGCGGCCACGGGGTCTACACACTGGTCAGTAAGGCCGGCCAGGGGCACTGTGGGCTCTGGGCTGCATGTCGGTGATGGGGGGGCGCAGGCAAGGTTACATGACGTTCGATCCAGGAAAGCCCCTGTCACAATGCAGGCCCACCCCACCGCACAGAGAGAATGAATGAGTTTCACAGAGGTCCAGTGGCAGCCCTTGTGCCTGGTCACATGGCCAGTAAGTAGTCAGGCAAGGACCCAATCCCAGTCTGACTCCAGGTCTTGGCTCTTTCCACTGCATCCATGGCCTCCCGTGCAGAGAAAAGCGTATTAGAGTGGAGAGGAGTGCCAGCGCCCACCCCACTCACTCACACATATACGCACACGCATCACAAGTCACGTCCTTCAGGGCTAGTAGAGCCCTGGAATCTGTGGGAAAATTTATATAAGTGAGGGTTTCTTTTAAGGGTACCTCTGTAAAGCTGTTAGACACATAATTTTATGAACATAAAGATATCAGAAGTTTCATGTTTAAGCCTCCGCTGGGTTTTTCACTAGGTTGGTAGGTTCAAGACCAAGTTATTTTCAGGGCCTTAGTGTTAAGTAATGTCACACATAGGGCCCCGTGGGAGGCGAGGTCCAGTGCCTGCCTCAGCCACTCCAGCTTCTCCTCTCCTCCGTGCTGGAGGGCCCCATCAGTGGCAGAAGGGAGGCAGATGGTGGCTGGCTGCCCAGACTTTCCCACCCGGCAAAGGCCCAGCCCCACAGGGACTCAGGCAGGCCCTCCCCGCAACTCCCCAGCACCCCCACATCCCCCGGACAGGCCCATCCCAACATCAGCAGGGCCAGAGCAAGGGCACGGAGGGAGGCCCTCAGGCCTGCCCCTCTCTCTTCCCACTCCCAGCTCCATCCTGCACTCCAAAGGGGTCTTGTGTGTGGGCATGTCAGCCCACATGTCCAACTTCTGTCCATGCCCAGCCACGAACAGCCACGTTGTCACTGCCCCTCTAGACGATGTGCAGCCTAAACTGGAACACCACCTCCCTCTGCGCTGACACGCACGCTCTCCAACACACACAGAGAAGAAGAAAGCGAGGTGCACAACGATGTGACCTCTACCATGGTGGACCTTCTGAGTCCTGAGACATGAGACATATTACCCACTAAACATCAATGTAAATTTAAACTCATCTTTAAGGAAACCAGCAGCAACCTGAACAAATGTTTCTGATGAAACGTCATGAGAAAAAAAGGCAGGTACAAAACTATGCAATTTCCACTCCTATGACATGTCTGCAAGAGGCAATCCACAGAGACAGAAGGTAGACCAGTGGTGCCAGGGGCTGGGGGATGGGGATGGGCAGTGACTGCGTAACGGGCACAGTGCTTCCCTTTGGGGTGATGAAAATGTTTTGAATTAGATGGTGATGATGGTTGTACGACATTGTGACTATACTAAAAGCCACTGAATTGCACTTTTGCAATTAAAATGGTCAAAATGGTGAATTTTAAGGGGTGTGAATTTTACCTCAATTAAAAACCGAAAATGAACTAAATGCCTACAAAGGGCTAGGCTTGAGTTTTTGGAATATTCGCTTATATGGAACTCTTCTTAGTTTCTCAACTCCTGCCAGTCCACTGTGCGTGGATGCCCCACAGCAGAAACTCCGGTAGAAATTTAGAATGACGATGCAAAGCCAGGTGAAAAGCCAGCTTCGGTTGTGCCCCGAGGTAGTAAACACATCTTCCCTCACGCTCGGCCTCTCCCAGGGTATCACATACGACTGCCAGGAGGAAAACAAGAATCTGTGTCCATAAAAAACGGAATGCCTGCTGTTAATTGTTCATAGAAAAAAGGCCTGAAGAGAAACACACCAGCATCTTGAGAGAGAACATCCAAAGGTTAGGATAGTGGGTGAAATGGCTTCCCCGATGTTTAAAATTAAAAATACATTTTATAGTTAAAAAAGAGGGGCAACTCAAATGTCTAAAAATGAGGGAGAGGCTGCGTGGGATACGTGGAGCCATGGGACTCACGCTCTTTACTACTAAACAGAAGTGTGCAGGTTGTCACCTGCTGCCGTCGCAAGAAGCTCTTGATACGCTGTTTGTTAAGTAGAAAAAGCAGGTTACAAAAGAATATGGAGGCCGTGACCCCGTTCTGTTTAAAAGGTAAGGCATAAAAGGACATACGCTGACAGGGTCGAGCTGTTCTCTCCTAGGGCCTAGCGATTATGAGTCTTTCTTTTTCCTTTTTTTGCTAATTTCTATTGTCAACTCCCCTACCCGTTTTTCCCTACAATGAACATGTAATGCTTCTGCAATAAAATAAAAATTTCTTTTTATTGTAAGAATGTTGTGTGTGGCTATAGATTGATTCTCAAGGCTCCGCTGAGGACAATGAAAATGGCTGAGTCTCAAGTCCAGACCCCTACCAGAGAAGATATTCTAAATAAGACATCGGGAAGCAGCGGGTCAGAATTTATCTCGCACAGCCCAGGCCCCATCTCCCACCGTCCACCTTCCAAACGCTCGGGGCCACACTGACCTACTCGCCATTTCCCGTGGCTCCTCTGTGCCTCTGGACCCACTGCTGCCTTTGCCTTGAATGTCCTTCCGCTAACCCTCTCTCACAAACTTCCGCTTACCCCTTAAGACGCGACGCTCAATTTCCTCATCAGAGCACCTTTCATTGCCACTCAAAAAGAAGGTGTTTTGTCACCACCTTCAACGCAGCACACAGGCATGTGACTCAGTGTATTCTCATTACTCGATTAGAGCCCTGGGTTTAATGATTTGGGGGACACTCAGCACACGGCGTTCTATCGGCTTCTGGGGTGGGCCTGAGTCCTCTTCCCACCAGAAGGCTGGCAGGTGGCCTGAGAAGGCCTTCAGAGGGCTTCTCTACCCACCTGAGAGGGTCTGAGTTCAACTGAAAAGCCAACTCCGGTCTCTTCACAAAGGACAGAGGTCTCCATAGAAGATGCATATCTAAAGAATGGATTTGAGGACTTGCTGAAGACAAGCGACAAGAGGCCCCGCCACCACGCAGTGAGTGCCAGGCTGCTCTTTCTCCATCTACAGGTGACACTTCCAGCCTGGGTGGGGTGGGCACTGTGCCAGCCCCGAGGGCATGAGATGAAATGAGGCCGCCTCGACCTTCCAAGGGCTTCCAAGGCTGGGGAGACAGGCTCGGAGGAGCAGCATGGGGGAGGCGAGGGGCCGCACAGCAGGAGCAGAGACTCGGATCAAAGCCTGGTTCTGCCACCAAACAGGCCTGTGACTGGAGAAGTTGTGGCTTCTCGAGACCGCGAATCCCTCTTATTGAAAACCCCCATCTTGGCTTCTGCAGCCTCCTCAGAGCCTTGCACGGCACCCAGAACTCACTTAACTCTCAGGGACAAAGAGGGTGTTCTCTAGAAGAAAGCTGTTTGGGTCACTCTGTGATTTCAAAGATGCCCCATGGTACAAGGTGGCACATGCTAAGACCAAACGGATGGATCAGACATCCACGCCCCGGGCTTCTAAGGGAGCAGGCACTCTGGCTCAAGAAACCAAGAAAAGCCTCTGGGAAGAGCTGGGCTCTATTCTCAGGGACAGAAAACGCCTCCCAAGAGAGAAAGCCATGGAAACCGGCAGCCGAATGGCTCCTGGACGAGGCCCATGCAGCCAGTGGGGAGTGCAGCTCTAGCTGGGAACGCCACAGGACAGGCAAGACATGCCAGCCCTCCCCGCCCCAGAGGAAGGGTTCTCCCAAGAAGCCCGAGAAGCCCGAGCACTTCCGGAGGCCAGCACCAGGCCCTTTGTTGGCTTCAGCCCCTGGGGAAAGGAGGAACATGCTCACCCTCTCCCTCAGCTCAGAATGGCTTTCAAAGGTCCAGGGCAGACCGCGGTCCATGGGGAAAGGGAAACCCGAGGAGACGAAGGAAGATCCTGGGCCTCTAGTCACCACCCTGACTCAAGCAGCTTCCTCCTGGTCCCACTGGTTATACCTGGTCGGCAGGGGGCAGCGGGACCTGCCTCCCCAGCCCCACCCAGAGCCCTGCTGCCAGGCTCAGAGCAGCAGGTCAGCTGCTCAGCACAGGTGCGGCCACACCTGAGTGCCCTCAACTGGCTTCACCCAACCCGACAGCTTCCCACCGGCATTTGCACATGGAACCTGATCTTTCACAGGCAGGGGAGTCGGTGACTGGAGCCTTCCTGGTTTCCAGTCCCAGCTGAGCCCCCGGGGACTGCCCCCGACTCTGCTCGTAATGCCACACACAGCGCCCTCTTCGTACCTCGAGGGCGTCCCTGCCTGGGAAGAAGTTCCATCCATGGGTGAGTCTGGGCACCAGATGCCCCCCTGTCCGTGGGGCATCAGGCAGTCTGCAGCTAGGGACACTATCTGGAACTGACCTTCTCAGGGTGGGCTCGTCCCTCGGAGATGAGTACATGCACCCCATGGGCTTTCACTCCCAGCTCCAGAACTTAAGGAAAAAGGCAGGTTACAGCTCTCTCCCGGAAACAGGCAGGGGGCCAGTGACCGGGAAGTGGGGTTCCATCCATCCCCTCCGCGGGGCTGGCAGGGCCAGCAAACCAGGCTGTGAACTCAGAGTACTCCAGCCAGCCCAGGCCTCTCAGAACCTCGGCTGGGCCCCAGCCTGCATCCGTCCCCAGGAGCCTGAGAACGCGGCAACATCTGGCGGTCCCAGCAGGGAGGAATCAGGACTCAAGGCTGAAACCTCCCGTGAGCCTCTGCGTTTGGGCACACACCCCTCCTCCTGCCGCTGTATGGACCAAGGGAAGGAGAAAACCTTTCCAACCCCGACTCGGGTCTCCTTGGTAACTGTTTATATGACAGCACTTTCTCCCCACATCCTCCCTCTTTCCCATAAAAAAAAAAAGGAAGTCATGTCGGCTGAATAAAGCTCTCTAGACACTCGAAGGCAGTTGTGCAGGTTGCTATGGCAGGGCCGTTTCTCCATAAAGGAAGCCAGATTGATCCCGCTGCCAGGGCGCCTCAGGATCATATTAAATTAGATCTGGTTCCCGTCTTCGTCCCCACAAAAGAACTGTGCGCAATAGCGCCTAAGACACGGGGTCTTGGCCGATGTCACCCGGGAGTGCAGTGTGCACAGCTCGCCCTCCCATCACGCGGTGGGAAGGTGCTCACGCGTTTCCTCTGAAGGAGCATCCTCCTAAGAACCCAAGGACAGCCCGCCCATCGGAAGGGGCAGCGCTGGCCAGCCTCGGGCCCAGAGACCATGCGGCTCCCGAAAGGAGCACAAAAGCTTCCAATTAGGGCTCTCCACTCCTAAATTGGGAGCAGGAGCCTGCGTGTGAGGAGGACGAAAGGGAGGGTGGCCTGCAGCCCTGAGTCATCTGGACAGAGATGAACCAAGAGGTCCTGGTGTGATTCATTTTGTCTCCAGTCCCAGGCAACACTCAGAAGGAGTTCTGAAAACTGCAACAACTCAAATTTAATTTCCTGCACAGCAGAACTGATTTCTTCTGGGACTTTTTCCCATCCTTGGGGACACATGGGGCAGCTGCTTTTGAGTGGCCCCCTTCCAGAGCCTGGTGTGTGTGGGGGCCAAGTTCTCCAACCCCAGGGTAACAGGCAGCCACCATCAGAGAGGGGCTAAGAGCTGAGAAACGCTGTGGGATGGCCGCAGAGCTGGGCAGCAGGCTGGCTGGAACAGGACAGAGTTCGGCTTTGAGTATTCTACCATGGGAAGATGGCTCCACGAAGTGGACCCAGATTTCTCCACCATGGGCAAAGCAGCCCCAGAGCCTCATGGCAGAAAGTCGATGGTTTGGAAGAGCTGCCTTTGTTAAAAACAATCTGGTTCGCTTGAGCTTAAATAAAAAATAGCAGCTATCTCCACAGACAGGGGCCAAGAAAAGAAAACTAGCCGTGACAGACTTATAAGAGACTTATAAGATTGATTAATTAACTGCAATGCATGGGTCTTGTTTAGATCCTGAATTTTTTAAAAACTGTTAAAAAAATTGTATCAGTCAGGGAACTATGACCAAATGCTAACTGAGTATCTGATGCTACTGCAGCTCTCTGCTGACTTTCAGGAGTCTGAGGATGGCCGTGTGTTATGTTTAAAAAGAGGAATCCTTAAATTTTACAGGAATGAAATATTTCTAGATGTTCATAATTTCATAGGAGATATTTCCAATTTCCTATGAAATGATATGATTTCTGAGTATGGCTTTCAGATAATGCAGCAGCAGTGGGGAGGGGAGGGGAACAAGACTGGCCAGAAGTGCATAATGTTAAAACTGGATGACGGGTGCAATGAGTTCACTCTCCTATTTATGCTTTGGTGTTTATTTGAAACGTTCCATAATAAAAAGCTTTATTTTGCTTTAAAGTACTCTCAGGCACCAGAAGTGAAGCAGGGTGCAGTGAAGGCTCCCAGTGCTTCCCAGGGCGGACAGGCATCATGTGCATGTGGCAGAGGAGAGGCACGGTGGCCTGTGCCGGCTGGGCGGGACGGGGGCAGGCCCGGTTGAGCACGGTGGCCACTGCTCAGGTCCAGCCACTGCTGGCAGGCATCACTGTGGGCCCGGTGTGGCCAGATCCTCTGATTCTTTTCAAAAGAGGCTGTAAGTCTGGGTTTTTATGTGAAATTGACAGCCCTTTCAATGTTCTAATTAGAAAACTTTAAAATACTGTGTAAGCCAAACGCAGCCCGTGGGCCAGTTTGCCCTAGAGGCAGCCTCACATACAAATCGAGCATTTATTAATCCAACAGCCATTCCCTGGGGAGCTTCACTCTGACAAGCTCTGCACCAAGCTAGGGACCCAGGCGGGAACGGGCCTGCGCTCTGCTCTATAGGAGGCAGAAATACGAAGAATTTCCCACTCAACGAGAGAGGTGCTCCGCGCAGAGTGTCATCACATGCGGGGACACAGAGGAGTCCTGGAGCTCCAGACTCCTGTGGGAGCCATCATTCCCCCAGGGCTCCCTTAGATCAGAAGCTGCCCTGGTGAGGAATGCTCTGTCCAGAGGCACAAGCTGAGTGAAGGCTGGGGCGAGGGGGGGGGAGCCAGGTGGATATGAAAGAGCCACTTTTAAAACTATTATTAAGAGAATGTGCTGCTTGTAACTGCTCCCCCTTCACAAGTCTTTAATTGCTGTCACACACAGTTCAAAAGACTTCCCCCGGGCGATAAAACCATGCTTGTAGATTAGAAGGCTCAATGTTGTAAGATGCCAACTAATGTACAGATTTGACCAATCCCAGATAAAATCCCAACAGGTTCTGTAAAATTGGTTTGGTTTTGGTGGACACTGACAAGCTGATTCTAAAAGCGATAAGGAAATGTCAAGGGCCCCCAAAAGCCCAGAGAATCTTAAAAGAGAACAAAGTGACAAATAAAGATGGCAAGTAATAGGATATATTGGAGTATATGAGGAAGCCATTTTGTGTAAACCTAATTTGGCCTGACCTTGTCTTTCCAAAAGGGGCTGACCAAGGCCGTTGAGCATGCATTGTATATCTGCTTTAGAGATTCCCTATGGCAAGAGCAAAGACCCTTGAGATAAAGGTGCAACTTCTCTCCCCCTCCCAACACTGGCATCCCCTTAAAGACCAAGCATCTTTCCTTAGGCTGGAAACCGATTGCAGCCCTCATCTGTGACCGCCCAGCCCGAGGCAACACACCTGCCACCCCGCAGCGTTCACTGAGACAGCAGACCTATCTGCCGTTTCCATCAATCGCTGTGCTGACAGAGCAGCCTCGTGACTAGTGTAAAAGGGACATTTCAATCATATGTGAAACATACTCTTTGAGGGTATATAACCACCCTGTATACCCCTACTTCTTTGGAGTGCTCTGTTCCTTTGTGGAAAGACTCTCCTGGGTTTAATCCTCAGATTTAAACTCAGAATAAACTCACCCAAATTTTCATTTATAGATTGGTCATGGATTATTTTCGTTGACAAAAGCTGTAGGACTTAGCCCACCAGGTGTCAAGTCAAGAGTTACTATAAAATCATAGAACAGTGTGGGAATGGTGAAAGGACAGTAAACAGATCGATAGTACAGAATAGAGTCTAGACATCGACTCCCTTATATATGGTCACCTGATTCATATCAAGTGACACTGAAGTGCAGTGGGGAAAGCGTGACCTTTTTCAATAAATGGTGCTGGGCTGAGGGGATAAAGAAAAAAAATGAGTTCTGAAGCACCTCACACCATTCGCCAATGCCAAATCCATTTCAGCTGGGTGGCAGAGCTAAGTTTAAAAGCTACAACCATGAAGCTTTCAGAAGAAAACATAGAACTTCTTCATGACCTTAAGATAAATATAGATTTCTTAAACTGGAGACAAAGCCATCAACTGTAAAGGTTAAGGTCAACCAAAAAGCTGCAAATTGGACTAAGTTTAAGTCAAGTAAACTTCTGATCATCAAAAGACACTATTTAGGGAGTAAAAAGCCAAGCTCCAGAAGGGAGATGATATTTGCAATGCATTAATCTAACAAAGGACTCGGATCATAAAAAACCCTGACAAATCAACAAGGCCGGGAGATAACCCAACAGAGAAAAGGGGGCAGACCTTCACAAAAGATCTCTAAATGGCCAATAAGCATACGAAAAGGTCCTTGGTCATCAGAGAAATGCAAATTAAAACAGGATACCCTTGGAATGACTAAAATAAAAAAGTTGACAGAAATAAGCCTTAGTGAGGATGGGAAGCAACCGAAACCCCCTGTGCTCGTGGGGGCGGGACGCGGAAGACCCTTTGGCTCTATCTAAGGGAGCTGCACACGAGCCTGCCCAAGGACCCCCCATTCCACTTCACAGCAAATACCTAACAGAAATACACCCACATGCGAACCAAAACACACATTCTAGAATGTTCACTGCAGTACCATTCGTAATAGTACTCCAGGCTGGAAACAATCTAACCATCCGTGACCATCAGGATAAGTAAATCATGGTTTGTTCACACAATGGAATGCTATGCAGCAATGAGAAGGAACACGCGACTACACACAACATGGGGAACCCCCAGAATACACGTTCTAGGACAGACAACACTCTCGCATGTCACGAGAAGTCAGGACAGTGGTGACAGGGGCAGTGTGACCGGAGGGGGCCGAGGGGCTGTCTGTTGACCTGGGTGCTGGTTACGTGTGTAGGTTCATTTTGTGACATAATCAAACCGTGCGCTTATGATTGTGGACTCTTCCGTTTGCGTGTTACATCCTTCAGTAAAAAGTTTATGAGCAGCATGGAGGCCTGCTAGAACGGGCCTGCCCTCTGAGCCTCCTAGTCTCTTGCTCCTCATCTCTCCAGGTCAGCCCTGAGGTCCAGAGACAAGGGAAGGGATGGTAAGTGGCTTAACCCTGCTAACCACAGCTCACGCTCAGCCTTAAAAAAAATTAAGAAAAATGTCACTGTCTTCCTAACAGCCTCGATCTCTCTTTTCTTAGGTCGCCCCCATCCCCTGCTGCTTGCAAAGGGTCCAAATCTCTTAAATTTGGGTTTCGCTCCACTCCCTTGCCCCACGTAGAGCAATCCTCCAGTTCCACGTGGTAAGTCTCCCCCCCGCCCCAGACCTGCTCCCGAGCCTGTGTGCCTTACTCGGGCTCTCCTTCAACTGTCCAGGTTCAACTGTCCAGTCCTCCAGGCCCAACCAGGCCCCAGGTCCCATCAACAGGGCTTCACTGTCCTCGGCCCTCAGGACTCTCCTCTCAGGCTGCATCATCTCTCTCTGGACCACTTCCTGGAACACCCACTTAACCTGTCTCCTGCCTCCTGACAACCCTTGATCAATCCCCATGCAGCCCACACGGGGCCCTTTTGAAACCGGGGTCTGATCATTTTGTTGCTCTACAGAGCATCTCCAATCGCGCTCCAACTTGCCTTTTCCTCACCCCCGGCCCCACCCCATGCTGAACACACACCCTGAGCTGCAAGTGCGCCAGGAAGGAGAGTCCGGGCAAAGTCTGCTCGGACTGCCCTATCAAACCCTCTCCCACCCTCACCCCGGAGGGCAAAGACCATCTTGAGTGTCCTCCTGGACTGATGCTCATCTGGGCCCAGAGAGCAAGCTCCAGGCTCTAGGACGCTGTCTCTAAAAGGGTCCACAGGTGGCACCTTTGTCAGCCACTCACGGCCAGTGGCAGCAGAGACAGCACCCGAGCTCCTGAGGTTCTGGAAGCCAAATCTAGATTGGTAGCGGGGGCCCTGGGGGCCAGCACACCTGGGGAGAGTCACCTGTGCACACAGGGCCTCCTTCCGGATCCCCTTGCCTAGAAGACCTGACTCGGGGGACTGCAGATGTTTCCTGGGCCTCTCTGCTATTCAAAGTGCGTGCTGGTCAGACTACAGTTGGTCCTGTTGGTTTGTTTTTTTTTAAAAAAATCCATGGCCGAGGGTTTGGACACAGTGTCCCAGGTGGCTAAGGCGCTAAAGGCCTTACAACACCAGTTCTAGAAGCCACCAGAAGTCCTAGTGAGAATTCCTGACACAGCCCAGGATCACCTGTGGAGCCCACACTGAGCCCTAGCGTTCCCCTCTGACCTGGTGGGTAGGGGACGTTCTGGGCTGTGGCAGGAATGACCTGTGCTCACTGGAAATCTAAGCGGTCAGGGACACTGACATGGGACTTACAGTGGGAGGGCCAGGTCTGGCTGTATCAGCTCTGAGTCTCAGTTCTTTCATCTATGAAATAGGGACAGTAACGACATCTTAAGAGACTGAGGCAAAGTAGGGAAAGCGTGGGTTGTGGAGATGGAAGATCTGGCTTCAAAAGCTGGCCCTGCTACATACAAGTTAGGTGGCCTCGGGCAAACCCCTCAGTCACAAATGCCTCAGTTTCCTCATCTTCAAAATGGGGTAATAACGTCTTCTTGAAGTGCTCTGGTAAGAGACTGGAGATGATACTAATAATCAGGATGAAAGTAATAATCCATACCACTTCAGGGCTCAGCAGGCACCAGGCCCTGGGCAAAGAGCTCTGCGACGGATTAGGTCATTTAACTTTTAAGGCCCTATGAAGTTAGTACTGTTATTATCTCCAATTTACAGTTGAGGGCACAGACTTCAAAAGATTAAGTAACGGCAAATGTCACACGGCTAAAACGTGGTGGAGTCAGGATCCAAATCTCAGTCAGCCAGCTTTAGGGCCGGAACTTAATCTCTGCAGTGTAAATGTCGCCTGTACAGTGTGGCTGTCACCCCCGCCACAGCACGTCTTCACCACGAGATGACGAGGATGAGGAGGGGCTTGCAGGGTGTAGGACACCACGCTGTTAAAAGGTTATGATTATGAGGAGGGAAATACATTTTCTGCATCCTGGCAAAGAGAAACCATCAGAAGCCACAAAATACAAGTGCTCCCACGTCTAGGAGTTTCGTGTTAAGTCCATCCTGCAAGGCCAGAGAGGTGACAGGGAAAGGGCGGCTGCACACGCTCCCACAGCACACCCAGTCCTCGCTCAGGGCGGGAGTGGGGGACACCTGCATTTGACAGCTGAGGAAACCCAGGGCCACTGTGAACTGAGACCTGACTGGCGCCCTTATCTTGAGTCCCACACTTTTGCACCAAAAAACACATTCCCAACCAGAAATGCCCCTATCGGATCAGCCTGCTGGAACAGGCTGGACTCCAGCTCACCTGCCCGTCCTCCCTCTGGCCCTCAGCTGGCAAAGCCTCCTGGCCTCGGGCTGTGGCACCACCCTCAAGGACCTGCACACGGCCACCTCCCGCAGCATACCTTCTCGCCCCCTACCAGGGGGAATTAAGGCCTTCTCGGCTGGAGCTCCTGGGGCCTGTGTCTCGGGCCTGGCTCTACAGGTGCCGGCCTGTCCATGAGAGTGACAAGGCCCCCCGCCTGGCGCACGGTGCCGTGGCAGAGGGGCCCTGATTAAAGGACGCCCGTGAAAGCATTTCCTAAAACATTTTTAAACGTCCCTTCACCGTCCAGACTTCTCGGCTTCTTTAAGGTCAACACCTTCTTTGCATTCTTGTGGTACCTGACTAGTGCTTGGCATAAAATATATTCGGACACAAACACGAAGCAGCGACCACGGCCAGGAACGGTGCTGGGTGACGTCACGAACATCACCGCATGTAATACTCACAGGAGCCCATGAGGTCAGGGTCCCACTGCCTCCATTTAGCAGATGAGGAAACTGAGGCAGAGTGAGGTTAAGGGTCTCGCCCAGGACCTGCCCAGCACTAGACCGCAAGCTTGACGAACACGCGACTTCATCTCTTCTACCCGTGGCTATCGGGACTCCGGAGGGCCTCAGTCAGTATCTGCTGAGTTTTTAAAACGTAAAACTAATGCCCTGTCAGTGGCACAAGGATTGTAGTCCCTGAATATTTGCTTTCAAGTTCAAACACTGTAATTTTTTCAGGAGAGAAAACGGTCAGTGAAACTGAAGAGGGAATTAGAAGCTGACATGAACCCGAATGCTGACCCCGCCCAGCCCAGGAATTCTGGCCTGAATACGGCCCCATGCTCTGCACTTGAGCCCCGCTCCTGGGGAATTCCAGGAGCTTCCCGAGGGTGGGCCTGGCCCTGGGGCTCTCTCAGCACGGGACGTGGCCTTGTCCCCACTCAAAGCCGCCTGCAGGGCTCTGGAGTCTGAGTTGGGGGTAAAACACAGCCCACAGTAAAGGCCAGAACATGAGCTGGTTGCAGGAACGACACGGAATCAATGTCAAGGAGACAGGGAAGCCAGTCACATCCTCATCATCATTTGTTCAAACCAAAAACCATTTTACTCTTACTTCCTTAGTATTTTTCTTTAAACTAATTCACCTTCTTAAACTTTGTAAAACGGAAGCTTTATGGAAGGTTAAAAAAATCAATAAAATAAAAACAGTGTTCGTAAAGACAAGCTGGATGCTGTCTGTGATACTGTGACTTACAGTAAGAAATACATATTTGGTCTTTGACCTGTTCCTAGCACCAGCTCCTAAAACCCTTGTAATTTCCTAAGTCATAAGGGCAATAAAGGCGTCTCTGTCATTCAGAACAAGTCCCTCTCAACCACACTGGAGTTTATGTTAATAAAGTGACTTTTGGAAAGGCTCTAAGCATAGGGCTGGTAGCCAAGGGAACGAACCTGTGATGAGAGAGTTGAAACTTTCAGCCCATCCCTGACCTCTGGGGGAAGGGGGAGTGGGGTGGAAGGTGAATTCATCCCCAGTGGCCAGTGACTTAATCGAGCATGCCTATGTAGAAGCTTCCATAAAAACCCAAAAGGAGGGGGGCGGTTAGAGAGGGCTGCTGAGCAGTGGCAGTGCTGGGAGGGTGGCAGGCCCGGAGAGGGCATGGAAGCTTCGTGCCCCTTCCCAATCCCTTGCCCTGTGCATCTCTTCCATCTGGCTGGTCCTGAGTTATAACCTTTTATAATAAACCGATAACCTAGTAAGTAAACTATTTTCCTGAGTTCTGTGAGCTGCTCTAGCAAATTAATCAAAGCCGAGGAGCGGGTTATGGGAACCTCTGATTTATAGCAGGCTGGTCAGAAGCACAGGTGACCCTGGACTTGTGACGGGTTTCTGAAGGAGTCGGGGGTGTCGGGGGGGGGCGGGGTGGGGAGAGAGACTGGGCAGTCTTGTGGGACGGAGCCCTTAACCTATGGGATCTGATGCTAACTCCGGGTAGATAGTGTCAGACCCAGTTGGCATCCAGAGAGTTGGAGAATTTCTTGGTGTGGGGAACACTCCCCACCCTTCTGGTCGCATCCTCACAGAAGTGTGCAGAGTGAGTCTTGAGTAGAGGAGAGCAAGTTTCCTCTGACGCTGTTACTCCCCAAAGCTCTAAGCTTAAGGTTGCTCTCTTCAGTTCCAAAGAGAAAGGAGCCAAAGGTTAGGTCATAAACACATATTAGTACCAAAGTGCCACCGTCTCCTTGTCCGTAATGGACAGGACTGAAGGGAAACTGCAAGAGCAGTAGCTGCCGGGCTATACGGGCCTGTGCAAACAGCATTTCTAGGATTTCATCTGGTTACAAAATGGAAAGATCGCAGGCCTGGAGCAAAATATTAACCGGGTGCCAGCTCCAGCTCTGCCTTGTGCACGTGACCTTCGGCAGTGCCTTTAACATCCCCGAGCTGCAGGTTATCTATCTGTGAAGTGGGGCCTTCTACTCTGAATGGTCCCCGGGAAAATCAAATAGGAACAGATATAAAAGGATCTTGTACACTGTAAAGTGCTGTGTAAACATTAGGGATTATTTATGGTAGACGTGAAGCATAATCTACTAATCAGGCAAATTCCAAAACTCAACCCAAAATGCTGTAAGGAAGCTTATGCCTCTCTTGGCTGGCTGCTCCTGACCGAGGCCCCAGTACAGAACCCTGCCTGGACTGACAGACACGCCCTAGAAGGCAGAGAAAGAGGGAGGGTGCGCAGCATCACTTACGTTGTTTGAATTTTGGTGAACTCGGGGATTTCGTCTTTTTTCTTTCTGAAGAGGAACCAGTAGGTCAGGAGGCCCACAGTGAGTGAGAACAGAAACATGTCCATCATGCTGAAAAGAGAGACTTCTTCAGCCACTGTCTCAGACGTGGGCGCGCTGGCGTCCATGTTGGAGTCCCCCATCTTGATCACAAAACTGTCGAGAGAGAGAAATGACAGACGTCAGCAGGGAGGAGCAGGGTCCACCTGAGGCCTGCTGGGGAGCCCCGCGAGCTTCAGTGGGGTCTCAGTGCCTCAAGGGCTGCAGCAACAGGCAAAGCACCGGGGGCAGGAGCTGCCGGCTCAGCAAGGACCCCGCCAAGATGCAGCTGCAGCCTTGGATGGGAACTAAAACAGTGAGTAGCCCTCAGGGTGTTGGCGCAGCCCAGGGTGTACCTTGTGTGACGGCTATGGCTGGAGCCAGGAATGGGCCCCTGCAAACAGAAAGAATGGGAGCCACAGACACCCAGTACCACGGAGCATCCTCAGCCCACGAGGACACAGCAGAGGGGCTGGTTCCACACGAGAGAGGGGCCCACTTCACCACAAACCCTTTCCCCAGCCATATGGCAGGCCTGGGTTGCCCGACACCCTGCATATTCCAAAGGACTTCAGGACTGGCCCTTGGGTGGCACCTGGGAAATAATCTGTTAGCCCTTGGAATATGCTGCCTGATAAGAGTGTCTCTGTCTACCTGAGACCTTGGGCCACGCACACAGTTTATGCTAACGTTGTCATTTAGGGTGAATGCCTGGGGCTCTGAGTCACACCGTATCAGTTCGACTTCCGGGGTGCTGGAGACTGAGTAGGTAAGTTTAGAGAAGTGGGCACTCCACGCCTACAAGACCAACTCCCAGTAAAAACCCTGGACACCAAGGCTCGAGTGAGCTTCCCTGGTAGGAAATACTTCATACGCACTGCTGGGAGAATGAAGCACTGCCGTATGACTCCCTTGGGAGAGGACACCTGGAAGCTTGTGCCTGGTTTCTTTGGACTCCACCCCCTGTAGCCTTTTCCTTTGCCGATTTTAGTCTGTATCCTGCCACGACAAACCCTAAATGCTCTTCTGAGTTCTGTGAGTTCTGGTGAATCACTGAACCAGAGGCGGGTCTTGGGGACTCCCCACACGCCAACCTCGTTAGTTCCCCTGAAAGATGCTCAACGGGTCCTTCCACCACTGAAACCCGGCAAGTGAGTAGAGCTGATATGAGTCAGCAAAGGGCAAAGTGGGAGTACCTGAAACTGGGTTGCTTTCACAACCGTGGTTCCCAGCCTCAGTCAGAAATGCCTTAGTCACCACATCATATCACGGCGACTGAGGCAACCGGAGATTGCTTCACATTAACTTGCGTTAGCTGCCACTGCCTCCAGGAAACCCCAGGGCCGGGCCCCAGCAGCTAGGGTACCCTGACGTTAAGAGCTCTGGGCTCCGGGCGTTAGCCCGACTGTTCCACAGCCTGTTGGGAGCAGGCCATTCAGAACGGGCCCTCAAGCTTGCTTCTTTGTTTTCTCATTAATCTGAGGGGCTTTTCTAGTGGCCGAGTTCCTGAGAGCATCTCGACTTACCTTTTTTGATGTTTGCCCTTCAAGGACAAATTTAATTCTAGTCCCCACAGAGAGATTTCTGTTTATATTTAAGTCTTAACTTATGAACACATTTCATATTTATTCAGTGTCAGTCATGTCTTTCTGTCCAGCCCTGTCAGTGTCGTCTGTCGTGTCCACAAGCCTTCTGTCAGGCTCTCACAAAACCATGGGGAGGACCTGCTGGGACGCAGTATGGAAGGACTCGTCCCACAGAATCATGAGGTGCAGACACTCGGAGCCCGGCTGGAACCAGCTGGGGGCTGCGATCAGGGCTCTGCAGACAGAGCAAAGGCCCCAGCGGGGGGCCCTCACAAGGCAGCAGTCAGTGGACGTCCGCCCCCGCCCCACTGTCGCCCGGCCCCTTTCCTTTACTAAAGCCCAGGAAGTTAAACGGGTGTTCGTGGACAAGCCGACCACACACCTCAGAAGAGAAAGCTCATGCCAGCAGGCGGTTTCTAAGGTGATGGTGTGCGGGAGGGCAAGGGAGGCCGTAGGGCGGCATGCACACAACCCCATTCTTTCTAAGAACGTTTGGTTCAAGCCACCCAGGCCCCTGCAGCTGACTCCTAATGGGCTGTTCTCCACACAGGAGCCAGAAGGAACCTGTAAAAAGTTAGTCAGATCACGTCACCCCCCTAATCAAGACCCTCAGATGGCTTCATGTCATATTTAGTGAAAAACTAAAGTCCTTACCTGGCCTATAAGCCCCACATGATCTGCCCTCTGGATACGACTCCCACCATGTTTCTTACTGCCCTCCCTTTCCCCACGCCTCACCAGCCACATTGGCCTCGTTGCCACTCCTCTAGCCTCCAGGCCTGTTCCTGCCTCAGGGCCTTTGCACATGTTAATGCTGCTGGCTGGACTCTCTTCTAGTTGTCTGTAAGGTTCTCTCTGTTACTTCGTTCAGGTCTCTGCTCAGATGTCACCATCTCAGAGAGACTCTGCTTCGCTATAGTATCTGGTCACTCTCCCACCTCTTCCCTGCCCAGCACTGATCATAATATTACACATTTTTTCCCACAGGCCATCTCCCTGACTACAGGGTCAGCCCACAAGGGCAGGGACCTGACTTTCTTCACAGCCTGGCAGATAATGAGCACGTAATGTCAACTCGTTGAATAAATGAACATAGGACTCTGGACAGCTGGATTGGCAAGGCCTGGCAGACACATCATGACAACCCCCCAGGTGGTGAGGCTACGTCCTCCATCCCCACGCGTGCTCTACCCCAGCTCTTACGCTTCCTTCAGCACCGCGGCCTCCCCCGAGTTCACAGTAAGGACGCCACGGACTCCTGCGCCACTGCGGACACGACCAGGCGCTGCCCACTGGGAATACGACTGATTCCCTGCAGCAGGGAGGGGTGGGGCTCAGGCCCTGGGGCCCCCCACAGCACGGTGGACACTGCCTGCCCGCAGACCTCGGGTCCCAACAGAACTGAGAAAGTCCCCAGCAGCTCTGACTCTGAGGCATAAGACTTGAGACAGGCGAGAGTACGGAGGAGCAGTGGAAAGGACCTGGTGATCATTTTACCCGAGGCCTTGGTCTACCAGGGGCCTCGGAGGCTCCACGAGGTAAGCAGATCACTGGAGTGGCAAAACTAGGAAGGGCCCCCACTTCCCAGGGGAGGGCTGCGCTCAGCACCCGTCTAAGTAGGAAGACTTCTTAGACACGTGTCTCTCCTGCTCTGCCGTGAGCTCTTGACGGAACCGTCTGGGTCTCCTAGGCACCTCCGTACCCGGCCCGTGGTGGGAAGGAAGGGCTGGCAGGCTGGCAAGAAGGAAGCCAGCCTGGGAGGAAAAGCCTTAACCCCAGGCTTCCTCCCCGTCTAGGGCGGGGGCAACGATCCTGGGGCAGAAGCCACAGACACTGCGAAGACTTAGACCCGCATTTTCACACTGAAGCACACGCAAAACATCCAGCCCTCTCTCCAGCCTGCACCTCTTCCACAAGTGGCTTCCTACTCCGTCCACAGACCTCAGCTCGACCACCCCTTCCATGGGCCACATTTCCCTGGCACAGTGCTTGGCACAGAATTCAGTGCTCAATACCACCCAGGAAATGAGTGAAGGGTGCCAGTGAACACATTATGACACACAGAGTGCAAAATCCGCATGGGCCAATAACATGAAGCGTGCAGACTTAAAAGAAATTAGGGCTGGTACTGTGCTCATTCGGCAATCCTCTAGACAGAGGTTCTCAAATTTCCTCAGCTCGTGGAGCCCCTAGTATCTCAGTAAAATATTCATGGTATCCCGTGGCCCAAGGAAATGAAGTTCCATTTATGAAGGAGGTCGGTCCAAAGAATCACTGAAACCCCAGCTTTGCAAAGACACTAAGTCATCAAAAGGAATGTGGAAGCTCTAATGTCGAAACTGTGAACCACCACAAGCCAGTGCTAATGCGGACAGATGGGGACTTTCACTGCGCTGGAAAATTAGGCCCTGCTGGGGGCTGCCGTGGCACCCTGAGGCACCTCGGCACAGTCTGGGAACCAAAACTCCACGACATAATCGCTCTCCTCTGCTGTGTAATACCTTGATGGGAAAGTTCTGGATGTCCTGCCTGATGAGTGTCCTTCATTTCAGGTGGGGCAGGGTGACCACGAGACAGTCTGTCTGTCTGAGGTCCCCAGTGGTACTCCAAGGAGACTTGGGGAGCCCTGTGTGATCTTTCTGCCCTGGAAGGGTCTTTAATCTGTGAGTCGGTTCCTCTTTCCACATTTAGTGGGAAAGAGGAACACTGGACAGCATAGGGTTCCTGGGGCCAAACGCAACATTTATCGACAACAGGAAAAAAAAAAAGATGAAATGCAAACGAGAAAATAGAGAGAGTAATTTCTCAACTAGACCAGGCTCTTGCTACAGCCCCGCCACCAGCTGGCTGAGACTCCGGGCAAATCCCTTATGGGCAGGAGGCTTTGATGTCCTCATCTGCGGAATTAGGCTCAGAAAAAGGTGTACATCCAAAAGCCACCCAAGTAGGTGTCCCCTACCTCCAACAGAGCAGATCTGATCTTTGATCTTTTATTGCAAATTAGTCTGTACATTCATTTTCATTTTTCTTATAAAAGACAACATACATAAAGAAAAGGGGATACAGATAGATATTTAGACAGATGTTACTCCTCCTGAATTTCAACAGCTGGCCAGTTCTGGCTGATGCTGCGGGCCAAGGGCAGCAACTCCAGTCCTGGTGCCGGAGCCGGCAGGCAGCCCAGGACACTACAAAACAGGGTGGACAAATTGCTGGCTGCCAGGCCAGACGCACAGCTAGAAGCTTCGCCAGCTTCTGAGAGGGCAAATAAGGTAAGAACAGAGGGTCCTTTCTCCATCTGACGTTTACAACATCATCCTCCAGGAAGCATCTGTGGCTTTGCATTTACTGTACACAACTTCTGGGCAGTAAACACGATTGATCAACCGACCCAGCACTGACATCTGGGTGAGCCAGGCACCTGAAGCAGCAACAGGCAGGAAGGAAGCCAGTAAGTGACTCAGTCAGCCCCTTTGGCATGCAGATCACCCAGCAGCAAAAAGTGACTGTCACCTTGCCACAGCCCAGATGAGGGTTTGGCATCTGTCCCTCAGCTGCAGTGGCAACAGTCTGCTCAGGTTCACACCCCTCTGTCCAGGGTTAGTGGCTTCAAAATGAGGGAAGACATTCAAGGAAACAAAGCCTATTCTTGCCTAGTAACTCATCCTCCAGAGACGGAGAGACCCTCAGGGGAAAGTACCTTTCCAAGGCACTTGCTCAAAGCAGTGCTCAGAAGAGGAACCGGAACAGATTCCCTTCCAGCTGGAGTGTCCACAAAGTTTATCATCCACACTGAGACAGGGCAGGTGTGGATTTTTCTGGGTTTGGGGGTTTATCCTCTTGAGGTTCACTCAGCTTCTTGAACCTGTAAGTTTGAGAACTTTTCAGCCATTACTTCTTCCAATACTTTCTCAGCCCCACCCGCTTTCTCCTCTCCTCTGGGACTATGATGCCTGTGTTTTGTTACGAGTCCCACAAGTCCCCGAGGCTCTGTTGAGTTGTATCAGGCCAGTTTCTCTCTGCTGTTTAGATTGCGTAATTTCTCCTGTTCTATCTTCAAGGTCACTCTTTTTCAAGGTCCTCTGTCTTCTCCATTTGGCTGTGAAGCCATCCACTGAGGGTTTTCGTTTCATGATTATATTTTCCAGTTCCAAGATGTCTCTTGTGCTCTTCTCTATATCTTGCATGATTCCAGCATCTGTGCTATCTTGATGCTGGCGTCTGTTAATTGCCTTTATTCATTCAAGTTGAGATTTTCCTAGTTCTTAGTATGGTGAGTGATTTTTGATAGTATCCTGTACATTTGGGGTATTATAACATTCTGAATCTTATTTGAATCTTCTATCAGGCTTCCTCTGCCACCATGCTGGTGGGGGACAGAGAGTGCCAACTCATCGCTGTCATTCATAGGCATATCCCAACAGTTACAAGGCCATGGGGAGGCCAGGCGTGGGGAAAATATAGAGCTCTGAGGAAGAAGAAGATGGTGCGGAACAGTCAAGGAAGGTGCACCCAGGGGCCCACATCTGAGCTGGGTCACGAAAACTGAGCAGGGTCCACCAGCCAGATAAGGGAGATGAGAGAAGTTCCAGACTGGCAAAGCATGCACTAAGGCCTAAACCAAGAAAGAGCAGTAGCCTCAGAATCTGGTGTGACTTGAGTTGGGTACGATGGGAGGCATTTGTGGGTGTGGGTGTAAGGGTGGTGAGTAAGAGATGAACATTTAAGAGACCGAGACCAGCGTACGAAGGGTCCAGGAGCCCTCTATGTGTCTAAGGTCTTTGGGCCCTGGGCAGCCGTGATGACAGGGTAAGGGTGTGGCATCATCAGAACTATGCCATAAGGTGTAACCCTGAGCAATGGAGCTTACACTCACAACATCAATAACTGTCAATACTGTCATGGACCTCGACCATGCATCCTAGACTAGAACACACTCAGGTCAATGACCCCAGCTGATGACATCTCCCTCACATAAGAGGGCCTATGGGTGTGGTCTAGAGACATGTGACTGTCATTGTGCCTGATGCAATTATGTGAAAGAGGAAGGCAGCCAGGAAAAGTGGATCTGTGAAAGCATGACTCGGCCAGAAGCAGGCAGAGGAGCTAGCATTACTCAGCACAAATCAAGCTGACAAAGCCCAAGGGGGCTGAGCACTGAACTGCAGCTGGTCGTGGAGAGCCATGTGGGCTTGTTCCTATCAGCCTCTCAGGGCCCTCGGCCACCTGGCCTGAACTCCAAGTGGTGTGAACCCACAGCTTCCCGAAGTCCCCGGCCACATGCTCCAGGGCATTTTGTGGGTACAACTTAGTAACACTATTAAAAGTTAGCACAGGGCAATTTATGTGCACAAGATACTTCAAAGGAGTTCTGAGAGATAACAGAAAACACATATATTGGTCTCTGTCCCCAGTTCCTGGCACAGAGCTCCTAAAATCCTTCTAATTTTCTGGGTGATAGGACTGTCTTTTGTTTCAATGATGCAACTCTTGGCAGGCTCCTGGATGGCTGCTGGATGAGGGCTGGTCACCAGAAAGACCAAGTCACGATGAGAAGCTTGGAACTTTCAGGCCTGCTCCCTAGTCTTTTGAGAAGGGAGGAGTGCTGGAAATGGAAACTGATCACGCCCACATGAGGAAGCCTCCATAAAACCCCAATAGTATGTGGTTCTGGGAGTTTCCAGGTTGGTGAACCCATCCACACACTGGGGGGTGACACACCCCAACTCCGTGGGGACAGAAGCTCCTGTGCTCAGGACCCGCCCAGACCTCGCCCTAGGCATCTCTTCATCTGGCTGTTCATCTGTATCCTTTATCATATCCTTTAATACACTGGTAAACCTAACTCTTTTCCCGAATTCTTTGAGCTGCTTTAGCAAATTAATCAAACCTGGGGAGGGGGTTGTGGGAATCCCCACTTATAGCCCATTGGTCAGAAGCACAGGTGACATCCTGGACTTGCAATTGGCATCCGAAGTGGGAGTAGTCTTGTGGGACTGAGTCCTTAACCTGCAGGATCTGATGCTACCTCTGGGTAGAGTGTCTGAATTGAGTTGAACCGTAAGACACCGAGCTGGTGTCACAGAAAATTGCTTGGTGGGGGAAATCCCTACACACGTGGTGTCCTAAGTGTTGTGAAGGCGGAGTAGTGTGAGAGTAAAGGAGAGACACAGGAGGAAGGACTGGAGTTTTCTAACGCAAGTTCATACTGGGTCATCCTGGTGACCACTCCTTTGCCTCAAGTCATTTTGAACACAAATCTGGAAAACAGAAAGCCAGAGGACTTGCCTTAGTTTACTCAAGTTCTAGGCAGACCAGTTCTGGTGTCTGCTGCTGCCTCTACCGCAACAGCAGGAATAAGGAGTGACAGCGTGATGAGAACCCCCAGAGAGCAATCAGAACCCCGCCCCAGGCAGGGCATGGTCACATGGCACATCCCCACGGCAAGCTTACGGGACACACGATGATGCCCCTGCCCCTTTTACAGAACTGGGAATGGGGTGGGCCAGTGCCGATATGGCCTCCCAAAAGTGAATGTGCACTGAGGGCTCATTCAGAGAGTTTCAAATGGGCTCCACACTCAGCATCCAAGACAAGCTGGAACTCAGCCAGAAAGAGTCCCCAGGATGCGGCGGTCCCCAAACCATACCACATGAGAAACAGGACACTGGAGAAGTTTACCCTAAAGGAAAGATTCAGACCCTTCTTTGGGCAGTGAGCAAACAGAGGAGGGAGAGACCCTGGCAACAGAGGATAGAGATTTACACATTGTCCAAGAACTTTCTGACACCGGTATTTGGAGAGGGAGTGAGGTGCTGCAAGGCGTGGCCCTTATCACTCGAGTTATGTCAACAGAAAGCTGAGTAATCTAGGTTCACTGACAGAGAGAGTGCCTGCCACCCTGGGGACCTGGGACACACACCCACCAAATTAACGTTCATTAAACTGGTGGACGGGTGACAACGCTAGGGGGATACTCCAGGTCTCTGACTGGAGTTAATACTTAAATACTAATTCCTGGATCTCTTTCACTGAACCTTGAAACACACACACACAGAGTTCTAGGTCATGTTAAACGAGAGCTGGAGAAAGCAAAGGCAGACAACGGACACAGTGATACGTGACCCCACGGCACACCCTGAGGACTCAGGGAGGAGAAGGAGGAAAGCGGGCTCAGGGCAGACCTCTGAAAAAGACAGGAAGGGAGAAGTACTACCTCTTTCGACTGAAAAACTGGACCCAAGAACAGTCTCTGCTTCCCACGGAGGCGGGCTTTCAGCTTTAACGGGGAGCATCTTCAGGAGTAAGTGAACCTCCTGCTCGAAGCACACCACTATCGTGTCTGTATCACATCTTTTCAAACCCAGCTCATTCCGCACAGACACAAGATGCTGCTCCCTGATGGGACTCGCACTGCTCCTTCTGGTTCCAAGAGGAAGGACTCAGCCCAGGCGCCATTTGTGCCCAGTGACTCCAGCCTCTGTCGAAACAGCCTCCAGGGACAGGGGACTCACCACCTCCTGGCCTAGCCTCAGCCTGCTCAGATGTTTGTGCTGAAGCATGGCAAGTCAGGCCAGAAGCTGACCATCCACAGAACTGCTTTCTCTCTAGCATCTTCCTTCATTTTTTCCATTCACAAATATACTACACACACACGTACAAACACTCCTAGAGAAAGCAGATAAAATGTATTCTGTTTTGTAAAACGTTTTTTCATGTTGCTGGAGGAGCCTTTATAATGATTTTATATTGTATTTTATATATATCTATACCATATATTTTCTTTGCCCAATAGCCCACTGATTTGATGCACCATTATTTACTTAATTACCTCCCAATTCTTCGTTTATTAAAATATTTTTGATCCCTTAAACACATATAAGCACAAGGGAGAAAAGATGAGAAAAACATGACCTGCTATGCAGAGGTTCACAGTCTGGTCCAGGAAACACAGAAAACACTGCAGTGAAATGTGAGAAATGGAATAAACTAAATGCGTACAAAGTGCTGTGGGGACAAAGAGGAAGAAGTGAATAACACGCCCCAGGGAAATGGGGGGATACTCCACAAAGCCCCAATCTTAGCAGGGCTGTTTCCAGCTTCTCACTTTGCTAAACAAGGGTGGCAGTGGCTGCCCGCTCTAAGCAGGCACCGGGCCTGGCACTTTTCCAGTGTCTCTTAGTGTCTCAGCCGCCCTGCACTGGAGTTACTCTTCAACGATGCGATCAACGCTACATCAGTCCAAGTGGTTTGTGAGGCCACACAGCTGGTGAGTGGTGGAGCTCAAATCAAAGTGTGTGTCTGTTTCTGAAGTCCATTCTGAGTTCCTTCCTCAACGATATTAATAAAAGCATCTTAAACAAAAAGCTTTTCTCTTTAAAAAAAGTCCTTAAGTTCTCAACTAGATTTGGATTTTTTATAACTCTTGATACATATGTTGTCTTCAAATAGGATCAACTTCTAGCCAGACTGATCAGGAAAAAAAGAAAAGAAGACATTAATTACCAATATAGAGAACGAAAGAGGGGACATCATTAGATTCTACAGACATTAAAAGGATGAATGGGAAATTATGAATGACATTATGCCAATATTTGATAACTTAGAGGAAATGGACAAATTTCTTAATAGACACAAACTGCTAGAGCTCACCCAAGAAAAACAGATAACCTGAAGAGTTCTCGAAAAGGATTCAAATTAGTAGTTAAAGCCTTCACCAAAAATGAACACCAGGAGCAGGCAGCTTCACTGGTGAATTCTATCAAACATTGAAGGAAGAAATAATACCATTCTATACAAACTCGTTCAGAAAATAGAAGACTTCCCAAGTCATTTTATGAGGCCTGCATTACCCTGATATCGAAACCAAAGACAGCACAAAAAACGAAAACTGCAGACCAATATGCCTCATGAACACAGAAGCAAAAGTCCTCTAAAATATTAGCAAATTGAATCCAGCAATACATGAAAAGGATACTACACCACGATCAAACGGAGTTTACTCCAGGAATACAAGGTTGGTTTGATATTCAAACATCAGTATAATTCATTATATCAACAGGCTTAAAAAACCCATAGGATCATCTCAATAGATGGAGAGCAAGCATCTGACAAAATTCGGCATCCATTTATAATGAAAACACTTGGTAAACTAGGAATAATAAGGAGCTTCCTCAACCTGATAAAGAGTCATGGACACGTCATTATAATAATAACAGTTCTCACTTCATTGGGTTATCGTGAGAATTAAATAAACTGAGCTTGTAAAGGGTTTAGAACAGTGCCTAGCACAGAGTATGTGCTGTAATAAATGTCGCTGTTACTACTATTAAAAATTCTGAATGATAAGAAGTAAACAATAACAACCAAAAGTATTAAGCAGCCACTGCTACCTGCAATAACATGGACAAATCTCAGAGCCATAATGTTGACGGAGAGAAGCCAAACACAGAAGCGTACCAAGCCTTTATAGTTGAAGTTTAAGAACAGACAAAAGTAATCTAGAGTGACTGAGGGCAGAAAAGTGGTCACCTTTGGGTCAACGGTCATGAGCAGGAGGAGACACCAGGGAAGCTTCTGTCATGCTGAACAATGTGCGCTATCTTGATTTGGGGCGGTAGTTACAGGGGAGATTATCGATGTAAAATTCACCAAGCTGTACTTTGAAGATTTGTGCACTTTACTGAATGTAAGTTACACTGCAAAGTAAATAAGTGTCCACAATGCAACAGCATATGTGCTATGGCCCCAGTGATGTAAAAATATTTATGTACGTATACGTATTTATGTATGCATTTATGTATAAGATGATATGAAAAAAGGATCATCACAAAACATTATCTCAAGAGTGAGATCTTAATTTTTTCCCACTTCTGTCTTCTTTATGCACTATTTACTTTTTTTTTAAACATGAGTATGTGTTACTTACCTAATCAAAAAAATATTTTTAACGCTGTTTTCTTATGGAGAAAAGAATGCCCAAGCCCTTGGGTCCAGTGGTTCTCTTCTTGGAATGTGCCTCTCACTGGGCCCAGCACACGTCGGCTGCAATGCTGCTTGTAACAGCCCCAAATCGGGTGCTTATGTTTTCAATTCCAAACACTAGAATGCTATGCAGCAGTTAAAAAATAAACAGATGGCGGTGGGGGGCTGGCCCAGTGGTGTAGTGGTTAAGTCCACGCACTCCACTTCAACAGCCTAGGGTTCATGGGTTTGGATCCTGGGTACAGACTTATATACCACTCATCAAGCCATGCTGTCGCAGTATCCCACACAAAAAAGTAGAGGAAGATTGGCATAGATGTTAGCTCAGGGACAATCTTCCTCAAGCAAAAAGAAGATGATTGGCAACAGATGTTAGCTCAGGGCCAATCTTCCTCACCAAAAAATCCCATAAAATAATTAGATGGGCTGGCCCTATGGCCAAGTGGTTAAAGTTCCACGTGCTCCGCTTCGGTGGCCTGGGTTCATGGGTTTGGATCCCAGGTGCGGACCTGCTCCACTCATCAGCCACGCTGTGGAGGCATCCCACGTACAAAATAGAGGAACCTTTGCTTTGTCTGTCCTTCTATAATGAGACGGCTGGTATTCATGTGTTATTTCTGAAATTAAACATAAATCATGGGAGCTGGATTTCTTCTGTTGAAGAAGGGAGTTAACAATACGGAAAGGGAGAACGCGGAATAAATGCTGTGGTGTTGGACCGAAACTGGAGGCATCAGTATGCACAATGGATTTTTAAGATATAAAGACAGATATAGAAATGCATCTGTTTGTGTGTATTTCCTAGTTTTGTCTGCTGAGAGGGCCAAGAAGTAACAATATCTCAGTAGCAAGGAGTCATGTAGCATCCAGATCTTGGTTTCTAACACCATTCTCCATGTAAAGGAACCAGGGCTCCCTGGAGAAATGGCTGACTCCAGAACTGGGGCAGGAAAAGGAATGAATGAATGTGGATCACCTTGCTGTGCCAAAGAGTAAGGAAGAATGACAGGGACATGTCAAAAGGACATAGGAGTATACCCGAAGGGGTTCTCATTGGCCAAATCTGGGACAATTTGAGCATCAAAATAAATAACAGTGACAAATTATAACCCATAGGATAAAAGAATAACACGAGTCAACAGTGATATAAGTACATAAATGAATAAATAAATACGCAGGCGAGAAGGGAAATTTCTTCTGTGCAGTAGTCACTAACAATGGAGGAGGAATGAAGGACCAAGAAAGTCACCAGTCGGCAAACCCCACAGTCATAACTGTTTCAGACAACAATCGCGAATGCTGAAACTTGTGGGTGAAAGTCTGATGAGAAACATCTGATCACATAGGGAAAAACAGAACTTCTCAGTGGGGAACTTGGCTGACACCACATAACCAAGTGATCAACTTAGCAGTTCCAATATTGGGGCAAAGTGACATCTCCTGCCACTTGATAAGGCACTCTAAGGACACAATGCCATTTCTGTGATGTTCTGCCAAAAATACATAATCTGAATCTTAAAACATCAGATAAACCCACACTGAGGGGCATTCTACAAAGAAATGGCCTGACCTTTTGAAAAATGTCAAGGTCATAAAAGACCAAGAAAGACTAAGGACCTGCTCCAGATCAAAGGAGACTAGTTCCACCTCTAAAGAGTGGTTCCAGTTAAATCCTGGACCAGGGGGATAAAAAAGATTTTTCTTCTGCTATAAAAGACATTAGTGGCAAAATCTGAATAAACTCTACATTTAGACAACATAATCTATCAATGTTAATTTTCTGATGTTGATTATTGTGCTACGGTTATGTAAGAATATATCCTTGAATTTTAGAAAATATACACTGAAGTACTTAGGGGTAAATGAGCACCATGTCTGCAACTTATTCTCAAGTTGGTCAGGAAAAAAATGTTAAAAAATATACATATATATAGAGAGAGAAAATGATAAAGTAAATATGGTAAAACGCTAATATTTGGGGAATCTGAATGCAAAGAATTCTTTCAACTTTTCTGTAAATCAAACTATTTCAAAACACAAAGGTAAAAATACACATGATTATTGAAGAAACTACGCTAAATTTAAAAATACAAAGGAAACATAATCCAAACACCTACTATTTGTTTTTGTTCTATACGGTTTTTTATGTGTATCTCACAAAATACTTATTTTTAATATTATTGGTTTTATACTCATATAATCTTGTCCTGCTTTTTTCATTTATTAAATTGTGAATATTATAAACTCTAAAATGTTATTCCAGCCTATGAATATTGAGTTGTTTACTGAATATTTTCACTATTATGAATGATGCCATGATAAACATGATGATTGATCTCTTTTCAAGGTAAATCTTTGTGCACCTCTGATTATTTCCTTAAAATAGAGTTTCTGAATTTATCTTAGAAATATTTCCGAGTCAAAGGGAATAAATATTTTTAAGGCTCTTAACTTATCATCAAATTATTTCCCAAAAAAAGAAATTTATTTTCACCATTTCTCTGCAGCTTTCCCTCCGTAAGACCTTCGGCTAACCTGCACAGAAGGGAGCTACTCCACAAAGCACTGTGCTCACAGAAGCCTGTGAGGGAAACAAGTCAAAAAAAAACCCCTAAATACTGCAAGAATCAATAAACACTCCAGGGAGGCCATGACGCCTGTGTCCCAGAAGTACGGGCAAACAGAAGAAACTGGAGAGATGGATGCATAGATCAGACAGGCCCTGTCAGCGATGAAAAGGATTCCCGGTCAATAAGACCCGCTGTGGTATAAAGTGGGAAAGGTGTGCAGTGGGAGGTGCTGTCAGGGTCACAAGCACACACCAACCTGAGCACCATAGCCTGGGACATACACGGTCCACCTCTTAGCTCTCCATGTGTCGTGAGTCATGCATTACCCGCTCCTCAGTCCCGTGAGCCCTCCTGGGTGTGGGGGCTGGAGGGGAGACTGTCAAGGCAGGGCAGTGGGTGACACGGAAAGCAAGAATCAGAGTCCTGGGGAAGCACATTTCAATAATCACTTACACACATTTTGCCTCTGAAACCAGATCACAGGTTTAAAGTCCTTCCGTCGTGATAACATTTACACACACACATACAGGGATCTTGAAATCTCTCTGGGCCTCAGTTTCTTCATTTATAAAATAGAGGTAATGCTACCCACCTCACAGGAGCTGCCGCTGGGATTATATTTCAAGACAATCAATGTGCTGGTACGACACCTGTGTAAGAAAGAAAGCTGTTAACTATTGTTCCGTTTTGTGCATGGCATACTGGGTGTGCTCAAACCAGGAGAACACAGGTAAGTGGCAGAATACTTCAGCTCTGTTCCCTGGGAGCTTGTCTAGGTGACTCCCAAAAGCTCCTGGATTTCCTTAAGAGTTTAGAGAAATACAATCTGGAGAAATCCAAAAGCTCTGGGGAAACCCACCTTTTCTGTGGGGAAAGTGAGGGTCTGGGTTCTGAGGTCTAGAACTGCTAGAGTCTGTCCAATCCTGTCGTTCAGGGAACACGACCGATCAGAGGACTTGCCCAGAGACGTGCCTCAGGCTGAGCAGGAACTGGACGGACCAGCACCCCTCCCTCCGCAGTGCCCCCCAGCCAACAGGAGCACGTCGAGTTTGAATGTATCGTCTTTCAACCGTTCTTGATCAGCTCACCTTGACTTCCAACAGGAAAGCCTTCTTTTATGTCTAGGTCAGGTCACTTTATGGCCCATGCAATATAAGGCCCCCTCACTAAAGTGGTGGAGGGCAGGGAGTGGACAAAGGCCCCAGAAGCTACCGTGAGGAAGACAGAAGACAACAGGAAGGGCAAAGGGCAGGCACGGAAGAGTGCTCGGAAGGCCTGGAATGATCTAGAAGGCGCAGGGACAGCTCTTCTGGCCTTTCAGAACACATAGGTTAGACCTGACTCCTGCAAAGCCAGGGCTCCTCTGTCGCAGCGTTCCCACCGTTGGCAGATGGCAGCAGCCCGGTCTCTGCGAACTCCACCAGGCGGAATGGGAAAACGACGGCGCCTTTATCCCAGCTCATGTGTCTGTTCTGGTGTCAAGAGTAGCCAGTACTTGCACGAAACCATTTCAGGAGGAAAACAAAACAAAACAAACAAAACCCACTACTCTTCATTTATTCCTTCACAGTGATGGGATTCCGTCAAATTTCCAAATGCCCCCATTCTAACACCCCCTGAAGAAAGGAAGTAACTACTTCATCATCATCTGTTGACTCTGGAATTCCTACCTTTCAGTCATATCAAAGGAAACCAAGGTTACTTTCCAAAAGTAATATCTGAATTTTAACTAAAATCATGACTTTTCTAACTAGAAGTGTTTTCACAGAGAAGGGATGCAACACTGAGGGGAGCAAAAGAGCCACATTGTCCTGATTCCTCTCTAGTCCACTGGATCACAAAGCAGTATTAGTAGAAAAACTGGGGCAGAGCATCTGGTGAAAGGGTCTGGGACTCGGCGGGAGCTCAAAGACCCAAATTTGGGAGTCGGCTTCACCACCACCTCAGCAAAGCGCTTCTCCTCGCCAAGCCTTAGCCAACAAGGGGTGTTAATCCTTGTTTGGCTTTTGTACAAACGATGCTTGTGGAAACATTCTGCAAAGTCTCAGAGAACTACTGACGCTGATGTTGAAAACGACTGCCCGAAGTGACATTGTCTTGAGAAGGAACCCTCCACTCAGCAGAGTGGCTCTTCCACATCCACCCAGTGCGCCACGTGCCCAGCACCATGCCAGCCGGACCACTAAGTCAGGGATGTCCTCCGCCCTTCCGGCAGAAAGAGACAAGACACACGGTTACTTCCTTGCCAAAACGAACAGAACAGTACAGACGGCCAGTGCCAGTTCACGGCTGGGTGAGGCTGGCGTGAGCCAAAGTGGTTAGTGGGGCTTCTTGACGGAAAGAGACACAAAACGGCAGGGGAGAGAGCGGTGGGGAGAGAGTGTAGAGAAGGGTATGAAGGGTTGGGCCAGCCCAGTGGTGCAGTGGTTAAGTGCGCACGTTCTGCTTCGGTGGCCTGGGGTTTGCCGGTTCGGATCCCCGGTGCAGACATGGCACCACTTGGCACACCATGCTGTGGCAGGCGTCCCATGTATAAAGTAGAGGAAGATGGGCATGGATGTTAGCTCAGGGCCAGTCTTCCTCAGCAAAAAGAGGAGGACTGGCAGCAGTTAGCTCAGGGCTAATCTTCCTCAAAAAAAAAAAAAAAAAAGGGTATGAAGAGAAAGTGGGGTCATAGCTTAAAAAAACAAATTCACAAACTGCTCTGCCACTTGTTCTATGACTTGGGGCAAACCCAACTCAACGCCTCTCAGCTGCTTTCCTATCTAAGCTGGAGTATCACATCAATATCAATAACTCCAGAAGGGCTCTCGGGAGGATAACATGGGTAAACCTGCACAGGACACTGGCAGACGCTCAAAGAACGCTGGCTCACTTCTCTCTCCGACTTGGGCACTTCGGGGCAGAAGCAGATCAAAAATAAGAGTGTCACTTAGCACCCAGATCTTGTTTCTAAACCCCGTTCTCCAATCAAAGGAACCAGGGCCTCTTAAGGAAAGGGCTGATTCCGGGGCTGAGGCGTGGAAAACAAAAGACGAGCCTGGGACATCTTGTGGTGCAGCCAATTAGGGAAATGCTCAGACAAAGAGGGGGCTCCTGCGAGAACCAGGAGACAGCTGGCAGGAGTTCCTAATGGCTAAAGCCAGAAAAACTGACACAACGAATAAATAATGCTATTATTGTATTTTCCTGTGTGTGTGGGGGGGTATTCGTCTCTAAAGTTATTTTCTTATTGTGGTAAAATACACGTAACATAAAATTTACCATTTTATTGTTTCAAAGTGTACAGTGCAGTGGCGTTAAATACATTGAAAATATTGTGTGACCATCACCACTATCTCGTTCCAGAAGTTTTTCATCACCCCAAAAGGAAACACTGTAGCCATTAAGCAGTCACTCCTCATTGCCTAGCTCCCGGCAGCCACTAATCTACTTTCTGGCTCTGTGAATTTGCCTATGACAGACATCTCATATGTGTTCCTTTGTGACGGGCTTCTTTCACTTAACATAACATGTTCGAGGCTTGTCCACGTAGTGGTACATATCAGCCCTTCATTCTTTTTTATGGATGAATAATATTCCATTGTATCGACAGACCATATTTTAGCCATTCATCATGTGATGGATATTTGGGTTGTTTCCAATTTTTGGATATTATAAATAATGCTGCTACATTCACGTACAAGTACTTGTTGGAGTACCTCTCTTCGATTCTCTTGGGTATACAACTAGAAGTGGAACTGCTGGGTCACATGGTAATCCTATGCCAAACGTACTGAGGAAATGCCAAACTGTTTTCCACAGCGAATGCACCACTTACACTCTCAACGGCAACGTACAAGGGCTCCAATTTCTCCACATTCGAACCGGCAGGAGTTGTTTTCTGGTCCTGTTTGGCTTTAAACAGCCATCCTCGCGGTGTGAAGTGGGATCTCACTGTGCTTGAGATTTGCACTTGATCTGCACTTCCCTAACGACCAAGGATGCTGAGCATCTTCTCATGTGCCTGTTGGCCATTTGTATGTCTTATGTGGAAAAATATCTATTCAGGTCCTTTGCTCATTTTTCAGTTGGGTTTTTCCTTATTGTTGTTGAGCTATAAGAGTTCTTTATATATTCTAGATACTAGACCCTTATGAGACATATAATTTGAAATACTTTTTCCCATTTTGTGGGTTGTCTTTTCACTCTCTTGACAGTGTCCTTTGATGCACAAAAGTTTTTAATTTTGATGAAGTCCATGTCTTAGCTTGGGCTGCTGTAACAAATACCATAGAGTAGGCAGCTTAAACAACATTTATTTCTCACAGTTCTGGAGGCTGCAAAGTCTAAGATCAAGGCGCCAGTAGATCCAGTGTCTGGAGACAGCCTGCTGCCTGGCCTGTAGACAGCTGCTTTCTTGCATCCTCACGTAGCAGAGAGCAGGGAGAGGAAGCAAGCTCTCGCGTCTCTTCTTAGAAAGTCACTAATCCCATTCATGAGGGCTCCACCCCATGACCTAGTTACCTCCCAAAAGGTACTACTCCTCTGACCTAATACTATCACATTTGGGGTTAGGATTTCAACATATCAATTTTAGGGGGACACAAATATTCAGTCCATAACAGTCCAATTTATCTAATTTTTCTTTTGTTGTGATTTTGGTGTCTTATCTAAGAAAGCACTGCCAAATCCAAGGTCACAAAGATTTACCCCCATGTTTTCTTCTAAGAGTCTTATAATTTTAGCTCTCACATTTAGGTCTTTGTGGATCTTGATTTTGGTACACAGTGTAAGGTAAGAGTCCCTCTTCATTCTTCTGTGTGTGGATATCCAGTTATCCCAGCACCATTTGCTGAAGAGACTATTCTTTCCCTATTGAATGGTCTTGGCACCCTTGTCAAAAATCATTTAACCACAGATGTATGAGTTTATTTCTGGATTCTCAGTTCTATTCCATTGACCTATATGTCTATCCTTACGACAGTACCACCACTGTCTTAATTAGTGTGGCTTTGTAGTAAATGTTGAAATCAGGAGGTATGAGTCCTCCAATTTTGTTCTTCTTTTTCAAGAGTGTTTTGGCTATGGGGTTCCACGCAATTCCATAGAAATTTTAAGATCAGTTTTTGCACGTGAGCATAAAAAGCCACTGGGATTTTGAGGACTCTGTAAATTGCTCTGGGGGGTAACGCCACCTTAACAATCGTAAGTCTTACAATCTACGGACACAGAATGTCTTTCCGTTTATTTCGGTCTTCTTTATTTTCTTTCAGCAATGTTTTTGCAGTTTTCAGTGTAAAAGTCTTGCATCTCTTTGTTTATATTTATTCCAAAGTATTTTATTCTTTTTGATGCTATTATAAATGAAACTGTTTTCTTAATTTCCTCTTTGGATTGTTCGCTGCTAGTAGAGTACTGGACTTTTAACCATAGAATAAATAAATATCCATGAGTCCATACTGATATAATCAAATAAATACATAAATGGGAGAGAAGGAACAGCTCCTCCTTATGGTAGAATTCCAACTAATAAATGTAGAAGGAAAGAGGGAAATAGAGAATTACCATAGACAAATACCACAGTAATAACTGTTGCAGATAAGATCTACAATGGGCATGCTAAAACCAGCAGGCAAAAATCCCTGGAGAGACAGGATTTGCAGAGTCTCAAGGTATCTCCCCCCAGATACTTCTTAATTACAAAGGGAAAAATAGTAACTTTACAGTGGAGAAACCCTGCAGACACCAACCTAACCAAGACATCAAGGTAGACATCGCTACTAATAAACCCCTTGAGACAACGCACTGAGAAGGGCACAACACCATTTGGCGGTATTCCTGCCACAAATGCATAACCTCACTCCAATCATGAGAAAACATCAGTTGGCCCCAAACTGAGGGGCATTCTACCAAATAACTGACTGGTACTCTCCCAAAGCATCAAGGTTTAGGAAAGGCGAAGGAACTGTCACAGACTCGAGGAGACCAAGGAGACGTAACGAGTAAACACAAAGCAGGACAGGATCCTGCAACAGAAAGAAGACATTACTGGAAAAACTGATGAAATTCTAGTAAGGGTGTAGTTTAGCTCAGAGGTTGCAAACTCTGGCCCTTAGGCCAAGCCCAGTCTGCTGACTGTTTTCGAAAATAAAGTTTTATTAGAAGACAACCATGCTCGTCCATTTACAGATTATCTATGGCTGCTTTCTTGCTAAAACAAGAATGTTGGGTAGTTGTGACAGAGACCTTACGGCTCACAAAGACTAAAGTATTTACTATCTGGCCCTTTACAGAAAAACTTTGTGACCCCTAGGTTAATGATACTGTACCAATGTTAACTTCCTGTTCTTGATAATTGTATTATAATTATGTAAAATGTTAACATCAGGGGAAACTGGGTGAGAAATATAAGGCAACTCTTTGTGCCATTTTTGCAATTTTTCAGTAAGTCAAAAATTGGTTAAAAATAAGAAGTTAGGAAAAAAATCCAGTAGCCTCCTTATTGCAGGGACTTCTTATCAGCTTCCCTAGACACATCTTATACATACTGCTGGTCTGTTTTTGCTTCACTGTTCCGTCTGTCCTAAGGATGTCCTTCCCTCTCTGTCTGTAGCCATCAAAGCTATATCTGCAAGGATTAACTCAAGTGCCACTTCCCCCATAAAATCTGCCCTTCTTACTTCCTAATCATGCTCAGTTACGGCATGTGGCAGCATCTGCCTTGTATTATAGACAGTTACTTCCATGTCCACTTCTCTCATCTGATTATGAACTCCTTGGAAGATCAAGAATTATGTCTTAGGGGCCAGCCCCATGGCCTAGCGGTTAAGTTCGGTGCACTCCATTTTGGTGGCCATGGTTTAGTTCCTAGGCGCAGACCTACACCACTCACTGGCAGCATGCTGTGGCAGCGACCCACAAACAAAACAGAGGAAGATTGGCATAGATGTTAGCTCAGGGTGAATCTTTCTCAAGCAAAAAGAGAAAGATTGGCAACAGAGGGTGGCTCAGGGTCAACCTTCCTCAGTCAAAAAAAAAAAGGAAGAAAAGAATTATGTCTTATTCATCTTTGTATGCCTCTAGGAAGTGTTGGCTAAATGTCTGATGACCTGGATTCCTCATAAACTCCAAGAAACAAAGGTCAGTACCGTTGGTTCTCAAAAAACGAGCATTCAGAATTGCGGGAGAGAGAAAGGCCTACACAGCCCTATTCAGCACAGCATGCACCGCCAGCTTAGTGGGCAGGAGGAGGCAACAGGAACGAACATTGACTCAACACCTACTGTGTGCCAAGCAGCATGCTAGGCACTTTACACAAGCTCCTTCTTTTGATTCGTATGATAAACCTGTTTAGATAAGTATTATTTCACCCATTTTACAGACACAGAGTCAAAGACCTAAGGGCTGAGCAAATTACTCTCAGAACCTACTGGACAGTTATTTAGCAGAATGCCCTTCAGTTTGGGTTTGACAGATGTTTTCTCATGATTGGAGTGAGGTTATGAATTTGGGGCAAGAATACCACAAATGCCAGCTACTCAAAGAGGGAGATTTAAGGGCCTTGTGAGCCCCTTTCTGCCACTTCTTGGTGCAACCCTAGCTATTGTTTGCTACCCACAGACAAGAAAGGGTGTGGCCCACCTCCTGGCTCACACGGTCCCAGTCGGTTGTCGTGCTGGCCAGTCACCCCAGGTTCAGCCAGCAGAAAGCTGTGCCATTCAGCAAAACCTGAGCTTCTGCTGGGCAGCAAGGACCAGTAGCCACATAAGGCTGCTATGGGCAGAGCAGGTCCTAGGCAGTGCCTTCCTTCTGTCTGACAAGTGGCTTCAGACTCACTCTTCCCATGAGCTGACAGGAAGCAAGACTACTGAAGAAAGACCATCTGACAGAGGTGGGGATCCACGGCTTGAAAGGTCAGACTTTATCAAGAGGTCAGGCCAGATTTGGGCTCAGGCCTCAGATGGCATTGTTTTGTCTCCCCCAGCTTTGCCTGCATTTCACCTTGACATTAGGCCACCGCCACACATTAAAGGCTGGTGCCAATCAAATGTGTATTGAGCACCACCTGTAGGTCATCTCTGTGGTCTGTGTCTGTGGGTTCATATCATGCTTTTAAGTTGCAGGATTTGGGGAGGAGGGTTATTAAAAACTCACAATGACAGGGACAGGTCAGTAATAATCAGATGCCACGGTGACAGAAGACTGTCTTGTGGTGTCTATAAAAGCATCGACAAATATTACACCATTTACAGGACTGTCCATCAGCGGTAAACCAGTAGCTCTTGACGGTTTCTTATTGCCCCGACCACGTTCTCTTAGGGAGCAGGAAGACAAAATCCTTTGGTGCTGGCCTGACATTACACCAGGCTGCGCTCAGGATAGGTACACTGGGTCACGAGAGATGCTCCTGAGGCTGACGGTTTAATCTCCCTCTGGCAGACACTTGGCCACAGCAAGCTGTGGGGACACACCTGCACCTGCTGTGGCTTCCTGTTAGAAAAGATGCCCACCACATCACAGAGGCAGGAGGGGCAATGAGGACATTTCTCTAGGCCACAGTACTGGGAAAACGTGTCCTCCGAGAACTGACCCACTTCCCAAGTGGCTTAATGCACAACTTTATGCAACATCTGTGTAGGCAAGGTGACTCTGCTAGGCTCCTGGCTTCCATAAAAGGACTCAGTAGTTTAAGCAGCTTTTTCCTTGTGACTCCACCACCTCAATGGATAAATTCCAGGACTGCTGTGATAGGGAGAAGACTCGGGGAGGGATCAGCCCCAGCGTTTAAATGCTTCAGGCCAGAAGCGACACATGTCACGCCCTCTCACAGATCGTTAGCTGAGGTTAACTTCAAGAGGGCTAAGAAATGTAGGGGCACAGAAGTAGGCAGTGAGCAGAGAATGCGTGTGCTGCAGGTGTGCAGGCCTCACTCGAGGTGGTGGGGAGCTGGTGGCAGAGCTGGAGGGAGGTCAGCTGCTCAAGGACTCACGACCTATGAGCCAGATTTCTAAAAGGGAGATATTACTCACACACTGTAAAATTCATCACTTTAAAGTGTACAATTCAGTGACTTTCAGGACATTCACCCACTGTGCAGTGATCATGGCTAATTCCAGAACATTTTCATTGCCGCAAAAAGAAATCTTGGGCTCATCAACAGCCACTCCTCATTGTGGATCTGTCTTCCCCTCTTCCCTCTGGACATCAGGAAGCTGAACAAATGCAAAGAGCCTCTCGCAGCGACATACTGTCCTTAACCCTAGGTGCCCCTCCCTCAGTTTCTATTTGCCTCTTCTATTTATTTTTTCTAAATAAATACCAATTGCAACAACAATGAACATATATGAAGCATTTACATCATGACACTCTACTATTTCGTTTCATCCTTGCGACAGCCCTGTCAGGTACAGAGCTGTAATCATCACAGAGATTAAAGCACCTTGTTCAAGTCAGGGAGTTGATAAACAGTGGAACAGGGTTCAAACCCAGACAAAAGGAACCTTGGCCACAGCAAGATGACAGAGTGGCTGGCATCAGAGCCACTCTATCATCCATCTGTATGTCCTTCAAAACCTTTTTAGAACAAGGCAAAGTTATAGATAGAAGTTGCTTCACTGAATGACCTGGGGTCATTTTGCAGTCCCTGTACCATTGCGTGGCTGTACCATTAGGTGACAGCATTGCTCAAAATTAAATAACCCCTGGAGACATGCCACAGGGGCGCCTACCTTTCGCAGGTGATGGGTGATTGAGACACCATGGACCTGAGCACGTGTGGTCTGGATGCACAGAGTGCAGCAGAGGGCATTGGAAAACCACTGCTGTGTTTTCCTCTTGTTTTAAAATTTTTTTTTTTTTACCTTGAAAACCCGGCGATGAGACAGTCCAAAATGAAATATGAGGTAGTGCTAGAAGATGAGACTCCCCTGCCCCAGGTTGGAAGACACTCAAGCGGCTCCTGGCTAAGAGCAAAGACCAAGTATGAATAGCACTGCTGCTGATGACACAACCAGATTAAGGCCCGAAGGATGTCCAGCGGCTGAAACAGACAAAGACGAAAGTCCGATGCTGAACAACAAGCACAACGGGAACACGGAATGTGAGAAGCAGGAACCAAGGTAAATGGAAATTGTAAAGCAAGAAATGGAACGTTTAAATATCACAGTGCTTGGCGTTAGCCAACTAAAATGGATGAGAATGGGACACCTTCAGTTAGATGACTACAAAGTGTTCTACTACAGAAATGACAAACTCAGAAGAAACAAGTGGCTCTAATATGGAGGCACAAGCAATTAGGGCTCTAATAGCATCAGTCAGACTTCTGGGAAGACCTATTAACACAACCATGTGTGAGTCTGTGCTCCAACCAAAGATGCTGAAGAAGACAAAACCGGAAGATTTTATGCAAATATCCAAGAAGAAACTGATCATACACCAAGACAAGATACGCTCAATGATAGGTGACTAGAATGCAAAAGCAGAATCAAATATCATCAGAAAATTTGGACTAGGGGTCAGAAATGGCAGGAGACTGCCTCACGGATTTCTGCAATGCCAACAAATATGTGCTTCAAGCAACTGAACAGACGACTGTCGACATGGACATCGCCAGATGCCGATACAGAAATCAGATAAACCACATAACTGGAAGCAGGAGATGAAGAGGCTGTATTCTCTGCCAGAACAAGACCAGGAGAAGATTGAGGTCCTGATAACGAACTGCTAACATCAAATATCAGAGTACAGCTGAAGAAGAGCACTAAAAGAATCCTAGTGCTAAAATATAAACAACATTCCCAATGAATTTAAAGTCCACATAAAAACCAAATTTGCATTGATAAACTTAACTGACTGAGAAGCAGAACAACTGTGGGGTGAGACCAGAAATATCATTAAGGAAGAATATGAAAAGCCAGCGCCTGAAGCAGAAAGAAAAACATTGAGATGGAGGAGAGAAGAGATACTAAAAATTGTTAAGGAGAGGCGAGGAGCAAAGTAAAAGGTGACAAAAGCAGGGTTTGAATCCTGAATGTAGCTTTTCAGGGCCTAACAGAAAGAGATAAAGGGGACCACTCTAGTGGCCAATACAGAGATAGAAGAGAACCACAGAAAGGAAAAAGAGGTCTCTTCCAGAAGTTTCAAGAAATCAACAGGAAATTTAAACCTAGATAAGCACTGCTGAACAACCAAGAAGCACACTATCTGAGCAGGAGGAAGTGAAGGGAAAGTGGAATCGGGACACTGAAGATCTAGGCAGAAGGGACAAAAGAATGACAGACGCCTTTGAGGAAGATTTCTACAAGGAAGAACGTGTAATTCTAGAAAGTGAAGTGATAGTTGCCCTGAACATAGTGAGGAGAAATAAGTCACCAGGGGTAGATGGAGTTATTTCAAGCCACAGAGACTGAATCTGTCAAAATCCTAACAAGGATATGCCAACAAATATGGAAAACAAAACAATGGCCTACAGACTGAAAGCGTTCAAACACATCCCAGTGCCCAAGAACAGAGATGCCAAGCAGCGCAGTAGCTACAGGACCACTGCTCTCATCTCCCAGGCAAGTGAAGTGATGCTCAAGGTGCTGCAGCAAAGGCTTTTACCTTCCAGGGAGCAGGAAATGCCTGCTGTGCAAGCTGCATCTTGAAAATGGAGGCCCATGAGATCTACCTGTGATTATTCATTGGCTCTTGGAGTGCTCCAAAGAATTCCAGAAAGTCAGGCTATGTTTCACAGACTCTAGGAAAGCCTTTGACTGTGCGGACCATGAAATCCATGGGCTGCTCTGAAAGAAAGAGGCGCACCTCTGCACTTGACGGTCCTGATGGTACCCTGTATGGCAGACAAGAAGCCACTATCAGGGCAGAATACGGAGAGACAGAATGGTTTCCTACAGGCAAAGGTGTCAGACAAGGGGGCATTTTATCTCCTTATCTGTTTAACGTGCATGCAGAACGTATCATATGAAATCTGGGCTAGACTCAGATGAAGGAGAAGTGAAACTGATGGAAGAAATATCAAAAATCTAAGAAAGGCAGATGACATCACCTCTCTGGCAGAAAGCAGCAATGACTTGAAACGACTTCTGGAGAAAGTGAAAGAAGAAAAGGCCAAAGCAGGACTGCATTTGAACATTAAGAAGACAAAGATCATGACTAAGTAAGAACTATACAACTTTAATGTCAACATGAAGACACTGAAATTGTTAAAGATTTTGTTTCTCTTGGTTCCGCCATCAATTTAAATGGAGACTGCAGCCAAGAAATCAAGAGACGACTGAGACTTGCAAGGGCAGCAATGAAAGAAATAGGAAAGATCACCAAGTGCAAGGAAGTGTCATTAGAGACCAAGGTCAAGATTATCCACACCCTCATATTCCTAATTACTATGTATGGGTGTGAAAGCTAGACAGTGAGGAAGTCTGGCAGGAGCAAAACGGATTCATTTGAAAGATGGTGTTGGAGGAGAGCTCAGTGGATGCCCTGGACTGCCAGAAAGATGGACGAGTGGGTCCTAGAGCAAATTAAGCCTTGAACAATCGCTGGAGGCAACAGTGATACAACAGAGGCTGTCCTCCTTTGGGTACCTCATGAGAAGCCAGGATTCTTATGGTGGGAAAAGTAGAAGGCATCAAGAAAAGAAGACCAAATATGAGATGGACTGACTCCATAAAGGAAGCCATAGGCATGAGTCTACAGGAGCTGAGTAGGGCTGCCGAGGACAGGGCATCGTGGACATCACTCACTCACAGGGTCACCAGGAGTTGGAGCACACTTGACGGCATGTGACAAAAACAACTGGAGACACGGTAGAGGCCGGCGTCTGGCTGGGGCTATCTTGCATTTCTGCACTGTTCAACAGGCCTGGCATGGTGCTCAATACATATTTGCTGAACGACTGAATTAACAAAATCTCCAAGACCAGAGTCATCACTCCACACTTGGAAGAGCATGTTGGCCCTTCAACCAGGAGCATCTGAGCAGAACTTGTGCTGCCTCCTGAGAACTCCCAGATCTGCCTATGGTCACCACTAGGGTGCAAGAAGCCAAGGTAGGCTTTTCAACTTTCACAACAAAATGGCAGGACACTGCGCATGGGACGTGCTAAGAACCTCAGGACCTCCACTTTGGACTGTCTGCCTCCCACCTCTGGCAAAAGGTCTCTTCCCACTCACTCTCCCAGATTCTCCGGCTTTACCCCTGCCTGACAAAATACATCCCTCTGATTCTATTGTCTTGCTCCCATCCCCTCAAAGATCTGCCCTTACAGTATTATAACAGAGCCTGAACTTTTCTGCCTTCACCCGAGGGGGTCCCAGAAAGGTCTACCTGTGGGTCATGCTCCTCTGTTCTTTAGAACATTCCCTCCACTCTAGCCTAAGTCATCATCATCCTGTCAGTCTTTTGCACACACAAGTGCAGTCTCAGTACCTCCCAGAGGGCCTGGTACCCACGAGGTACTCTATAAACACCTGCGGAGTACGCAGGCTGCTGTGCACTGTCTTATTCAATGAACCTTGCGTGCAGGCCCAGGGAAAAGTGTTTCTTGTGATAAACTCATCTGCTTCCTTTTTTCCAGAAGATTTGTTGTGCAATCTCATCCTTCTTTGTCTTGTCTTCCAGGAAGCTCTGAGCTCAATCACAATAGCTTCCCTTGACTGTCTTTTGGTACAATTACCGGCTTCCCAGGGTCCTCCTCTCAAATACTAGTTCTTTCCATAGGTTTTGGTTTGCTAAAGAGAGTATGGGCCTTGGCATTCAATAAACTTAAAACCCAGCTGAGCCATGAAAGAACATGAGCCTTGTACGTAGACAGACCTTGGTTCAAATCCCAGATATGCCACCCACACACCATGACACCCTGGGCACCTTACTTATCACTCAGCCTCAGTCCCCTCACTGACCATCCTCTCAGTGTTATGATCATCACATGAAATATAAAATACCCAGCACAGGACCTGGCATACAACAGACACTCAAGGGTTAGACTAGATCCCTTTTATTCATTTCATTAGAATTTTAAAAATAAAATTTATTCATGTTTTTGGCATGTTTTCTGATTTAGAAACATTTAGAAAGACAGAATACTATGGGGGGGTTACCCAAGTTCTTTCTCTTCTTCAATTAGAAAATGATTAACTATTGAACAAACTATCAACTGCAGGAGGAACCTGAAACATTTAAAATTTCATACCTGGATGGAAAACTAAAATCCTACAAAAAGTTCATATTGCACCTTAGAATAATCTTGAAAAATACAGATCAGACCCAATAGTGACACCTGGCCTCAGTGAATACGCAGGAGAAAGCTTAGCAGTCCACTTGGGAGAAAGAAGCCATGATCTTTCAGTCATCCATTTATCCCTCTGATCATCCAGTTAGTACTTACTGAGTGACTACCTTACGCCTGGCGCCGCTCTATGCACTGGCTTACACACTTACAGAAATGATGAGGAAGTTCCCTCTCCTCACTGAATCCACATTCTATTCCAACCACATTGCTGTTAGGGAGAGGGAGAATTAGACTCCCTTTATTATAAGCCACTTCCATATCCTTTATGGAGGTAGATGGAGAAGGAAAAAAACCCACAGAACACTAAGAGAGAGCAACTCTAAATTCTTGTGCAAAGGAGGGGTGATAAAGGCGGGCTTGGAGATAACCTAGCAATGGTACCACGGACAGATCTTGAGACGTGCTGGGGAGGAAGAATTATGGACTCAGAGAGGCCAATCAGGGGGCTAGCGCAGAGGCAGTGAAAAGGGCAAAGCAGTGGGAAGAGATTCAAAGACTAAAAATGGACAGGACCGCATGGTGGCCGAAACCCAGAATAAAGATGAGGGAAAAGGGAAAAATGTCTTTTGTCCTTAGAGCTTCAGAGATCAGGAAGATTGGAAGGTCACTAACGTGGATAGAGACCTTGCTGGTGGGGGTTTCAGGTAGGCTGGATGGGGCTTTTTCATCACTGCTGTGGTTTTAAACAACGTTTTAGAGTTTGCAAATCACATTACAAAAGGGACTGCACCCAACATGTGCTCGTAACACATGTGGTTTCTTAAACAGTCACAAAGGCTTTGAAAAACTGAAACCAACAAATGCCCTTCTTCACAAGACCACAGATTCCTGATGGAAAACTTTCCCATGCCTGGAATGTGTCCCAACCCAAACCCCACCCCTGAAAGCAGCTGGGCACAATTGGTTAATACATTCCGTGCACTCAAGAACCACTACCCCTGTTTGCTGTGTTGAAAACCAACCCCAAATGACCTACAGATACACAGTCAACATCTCTGGGTTCAGAGAAGGTGAGCAGAAGTTCATGTGTTCCTGCCCAGACCTCAAACCTTTGTACAGACCCAGCCTACCCAGCGCAATGATGATGTGTGTCCTAGGATCAAAGGCTCGCAAGATCATGGCACTCTTATACAAGCACCAAAGCAAGAGGGGATGTGGAGGCTGAACCCGGCCAACAGGGTGGGGTGGGCAGGGCCACAAGAAAAGGCACTGAAGATAAAACTAGGGGAGATAAAAAGAAATGACAAAACATGATTCATAAATTTCACCTAGAGGTAAATCACGTAAGTCCCATCGTCCCCCTCAGGGTCCATCTTCCTCCGGTATGCCAACCAGGGGGACTAACACCAGCTCCTTCCATTCCATTTGCCTACTGCAGGATGTGTCTAAAGAATCTAGTTCTCTGAGAAACAGTCCATGGCTGACGGCACCACAGTGTGGGCCATCACTACATTCTTGAAACTGACTAACTTCTGGGAAGCACGCATACAGTTCTCTCAGCTGTGTACAGAAACTATGCAAAGGAGATCAGAATGCCTCGCCCTCCTGCGCTCCAATTAAAGGATAATTCTTCAATTTCCCCCCACCACAGTCACCTCTTTATAAGCGAATTAAGTAAGCCCCCTATACCAGAAGTTTTCCACACAGAAGAAGGACCAGGTCCCTAGGTGCTTTGTCCACAACACACCCAAGTGTTAACGGAGTTGCCACACCAACCAGCATCAGGCAAAACAGAGGCTGATGAATTGGCTCCAGTGGCCTCAACGACCAGGAGCCATCAGCTCACAAGGAGCCACGGTTTGCCCCATGGGACTCCTCCAACTTCACACACACTCACATCCCAACAGATACCCAACTAATACAAACACCTCACTTGGAAAGGGGGTTGGGGAAGGAAAAACACTCCTAAGACATAGAGCTCTAAACCAGAATGATACAGATTTTGTCAGAGTGAGATTGCTAAATGACGAGTTCACCCAGAGAGGACAGTGGGCAGCAAGAAAGCTGAAAATCTAATACAAGAAAACACTGCTCTGTGCCAGTCACATCACCAACCTATGGAACAGCATCCCCACCACCTGGCATGGTTCATGAGACCCCTTCAGGTAAGCCCCAACCGCTTCCAGGCCTCATGCAACCTGCACCCTACACTCCCAGAGGGGGTGTGCACTGGTGGGCTCAGGGAATCCCTACTCACTCTCCAAGACCCAACTCCAATGTCACCACTTCTATGGAGCCTTGCATGATCCCCCACAACAAGGCACCTTGTCCTGAGTGCTCCCCAGCGCATACCGGGCTCAGCACCAAAAATAGGCACCTTTCACGCATTATCTCAAGAATGAACTCAACACTCTCTGCCGTGTTGTTCGCCTCTCTGCTTGTTCCCCTCCCTGTCAGAGTTCTCAAGTGCCAGAATCAGGCCCTACACACTGAAGCGTAGACCCTGAGGGCCCAACATGTGTTTCTTAAGTGTCATTCCACAGAGATGGAAACATTGCCAAGAACTAACTGCTGAGAAATAAACACAGGAGGTAGGGGGAGCAGGGAGTCTTTCCCCCACTACATGGATGGAGAAAGTAAGGTGTGGAATGGGCCAATGCCTGCATAAGCTGGTAAGCTACCTCTGACCTGGGAGCTTCTCCCCTCCTGCGCGGCGAGTCCAAATTTCCACCAAATGCCAGATAACAGAACTGCACAGGAAAACAAGTTTTGTTCTGTAGGCTACATAATAAGAATAATAATAGAAGAACTGGCATTGTCTATCTCTCTGTAAGATCCTCACTTCATTATGTTCCTTACACTATAATGAAACGTACAATGAGACATACAAGACATACTTACTTGTGCTTTGTGGTACTGAAAGCGAGGAGGAACAATCATATTATTAAGTAATTATATATATTAGGAGATTTCCCTTCCATCCACCAAAAGTAAAAGAAAAACAAAACATACAACAATCCTCCACCGTCAGAAAATGAGATAACACAGCACAAAAAGGAGTGAGGGCTCTGGAAGCAGATGGCCCTGGGTGAGGCCTCAGATTCGCCCTCACAGCCTGGAGCAAGTGATTTTGTTTCTGATGTGGCCTCCCAGCTGTGGAGAGGGCATGGAAACACCAACCTTTTGGGGTCATCAGAAAAACTTAAAAAAAAAAAAAAAAAATATATATATATATATATATATATATATGATGTGTGTGTATGCACACGCACACAGGTGTATGTTTATTACAAACTTAGCACACACAGAGTCTGGCATAAATTTTCCTGAATTAAAAGCACCTCTGCCATTAGCAGCTCGTCTTCACAACAGGTCTTAAAATTCTGAATTTAAAAATGATGAGTCTCTGCTGGTGGGAACATAACAAGATACCATTTTTGGAGGGGAGTTTGGCACTATCTATTGACATTTAAAGTCACACCATTTCTACAAACACATACACACTCCTCTGCATGATTTATCTCCACTGAGAAAATGTCTCAGTGTAAGGCTGTGAAGGACGTTCACTGTTGATAATGCGTATTTCTACAACAGCCTTTCTTTTAAAAATAATGAGCACTTTTTTAAAAAATACATTTTTACAAAAAGCCATTTCTCCATTTCACATTTTTTTAGGATTTGCATTTTTAAATGACCCTGTCTATAATAGAAAGTTAAACCCAAATTATCGATCACCATTTCACAAAACATGAGTGTTTTTTGTCTCCCCTACTAGAATATCAGATCCACGGGGGGGTTGTGTGTTGTGTTTACTTTAATCCCCTCTACACCTCAAATAGTGCCTGGGATGTCGTGGTAGTCAATATCTGTTAAACAAATACACTGAAAAGCTCACAAACATTGTTCCAGGTCTTCCACACCTAGTAATTCATTATGCAAAAACACTTGCCCAATTGCACAAAGATAAAGAACTGATGCTGACTGCAGAAGAATTCATAATAGCAAAGAGCTGCAAACGACATAAACTTTTTTCAATAATACGGGTTACTAGAATCTTCTGTCATTTTTATTTATTTATTTAAATTTTTTTTGAGGAAGATTAGTCCTGAGCTAACATCCGTGCCCATCTTCCTCTACTTTCTACTTGTGAGGTCTGCTGCAGCATGGCTTGACAAGCGGTGCCATGTCCACACCCGGGATGCAAACTGGTGAACCCCGGGCCGCCGAAGTAGAACGTGTGAGCTTAACCGCTGCACTGCCGGGCTGGCCCCGTCATTTTTAAAAAGAATGAGGTTGAAAAAAACAAATGAGGTAGATCTTTACATAGTGAGATAGAAAGACATCATGTTAAGTAATAAAAAGCAAGCTTCAGAACAGTATCACTAGTTTTGTGTCTAAAGTTGAGTTAAAAATTTCTATTGTTACAAGCAAAAAACAAGGTACATAATAAATGTTTTTATTTGGGAAGAAAAATAACTGGAGAATATATACACACCACTAACGGTGATTTTCCGTCTCCGTGTAGGGCTATGAGGGATGTTCATTGTCTATATTACATATTTCTGTAACAGTTTTTTTTTAAACAAAGAGCACTTGATATTTTTGTAAACAGAAAAAACACATTTTCATAAAAAGTCATTTCTCCATTTCACTTTTTTCTGATTTTAAACTTTAAATCAATCTGACATATAATAAAAAGTTAAATCCCAAAGCATTAAACTGAGGCCCACGGGCCTGGGGGTGGTTTGTCAAAAGGCACACGGTGCTAGTGCCAGCCTGAACTCAGGTTGCTGACCCTCCCTGCTCCCTCCGAAAGCCCTGGGAAGCAGAGATACTGCACTGGCAGCTGTGCCCTCTGGAACCATGAAAGGTCTTACAACTACAGAAGCTTCTATCGGGGGGGAAAAAAAAGTTGCTTAAGAGCTGAACTCTTATGAACTTGAAACGTTCCGTGGGTTTCACAAGCGAAAGTTCTGGATTTGCCGAGCACTTCTGACTTCAGATAGATAGTCTTTCTCCTAAGGACACACGGACATATCTAACTCAGATCCTGATTTTCAAGGGATGAGGCAAGGATGGACCCAGTGTCACCGGCAGGTCCTAAACTCTCAGGTTTGTCAGGCAACCCACATCTCCTGTGGCTGTTTATATACTCACACTGCCCAGGAGTATTCACCTGCCTTACTCTTGCTGGCTGCAGGCAATGCCGCTCTTCCCAGGTGATGATGTACATCCCTGGGGTTCCTTTCATCCTAAACCTCCCTGTTATTGTTTCAAGTGCTAGATCTGAAGAACTGTGCAGTTAAGATCACTCCGAAGCTTTCAGCAACACAACTGCAAGCTAACATTCCATTCTCTGAAATGCAGACCTGCTATTTGGCCACTTGAGACAATGATCACTAACTGCCCAAGGAAACAGTTTCCCACAGCAGGGGCATGAAAATCCTGAGAAGCTCATAACTGACCACTCTCTCAAAAGGAAAAGAGAGCTCCCTAGAGGGACACAAAGACAAGAAAGTGATCCCTCCTAGGTACACTGCTTTCCTAGCTGGGACTTTGGGATCTTTCTCTGATCACGCCAGCCCACAACCATTCAAAGGGGATTTGTGTGGGCAGAACTTGTGAGTGGTTAATGTATCAATGTCTTCTCCCCCAACAGGAGAGAGGGCCGGAGGAATTCCAGCTTTGCACAGTGAGGACACTGGAGACCAGAGGGTTAGTTAACCGCTCAGCTTAAAGCAATGTTACAGTTCTCAATGTCACCCTCCAGGACTTTCTTGTTTTGATCCTCAGAACATCGACCCTGCGCGGCAGCAAAATGAGCTGTATCACTCTGCTACTGAGGAGGAAACAGAGGCTCAAAGAAGTTAAGTGTCCTGCCAAGGTGCCAAGATTCAAGCCCAGGACCACCCACTCCTCCCCCGTCTCCCTTGCTAGCACTATTCTCTAGGTTGGCCAAGCTCAGAGGGAAGGCTGCAGTTTATGGGTCTAAGAGAGACAGCAGGCACATTCATGGAGACGGCCCAAAACTCCTCAGCATTGGTCACCAGCCTACACAAGGGTGACTAGCCTTAAATGAAAAGCAAAAAGCCGAGGTCAAGTACCCTGAAGCAACCCTCCCCACTGCCTACAAGACCTTGACCTCTTACCCAATTGCTCCCACGAGCTAAGGATGTCACGGCTGCCCAGCTGAGCCCGGCCAACGACCTGTCGCCGCGGCTGCCAAAGCACCTGCCTGCGAGGGGCACTGCCCCCCAAGGGTACCGCGGCCTCGCCAGCACGCAGAGGGATTCCCGGAGAGGCTGGGCTGGCGGGCTCCCCTAAGCCCTCGACTGAGCCCACCTGATGCTGCAGGGTGAGACTCCGGCCCCATTCGCATTCATCGAGAGCCTCCTACGTGAGTTATCCCAACAACTGGCCGCCTCCTGAGGCATATCGTACAGATGGGGAAACTGAGGCTCGGAGAGGGAAGGGGGCTCAGCCTGAGGGTGGGAGCGCGGGGACTGGAGCCGGAACCTCCTGACGCCGAGACCCAATCCTCGGCCGAAGGGCCCATCGGGCGTGCTGAGCCGTGCAAACAACTACCCTCAAGCCGCCGCGAGAGGTCAGCTGGAGGGGAAGGGCCGAGGTGGGAGCCGCGCTTTCCGCGCGAGCGTCGGGTGAGACACGCAGCGACTCGGCCTGAGAGCCCGCTCCAGCGCCCAGGTCCCGGGCGGCGGATGCCGCCAGAAGTCGTCTGGTCTCACAGCCCCCGCACCCGAAGCCCCGGCGCCCCTACCTCGCCAGCCCCGCGCCCGCGTACGCGCCCACTCACCGCTGGCGGCCCGGCAGCTCTGCCGGCACCTGAGCAGGACGCAGGCCCGAACCACTGAGACGCTACCACCACCGCGCGGGCCGCGGGGGTGGGGGCGTGGCCGTCGGGGCACCGCCCCGCTCAACCGGGCAGCGCGCACGCCCCCGGGGCCAGGCCTCCCCCCTGCGAGTCTGTGCTCTTGGTACGGCCCGACCGGCCACGCCCCCTCGCCTGCCGGCTCAGCCGCCGGGCTTGAGAACCCGGCACCGCGTTGCAGATGGGAGGGGAGCGCCGGCGCTGGCAGCTCCTCCCGTCCCCGACGTGCTTTGCCCGGAGCCGGCTGCCCGCCCTCCCTTGGGGCCCCGCGGGGCGGTGGCTGTGCGCCGCGCCGTCTGGCTTCCTACCGCTCGCGTGAGTTGGTGGCTTTTTCTCCTCCACGGCTCTCACCCCTCTCCCTTGAAAATGGCGAGGCTGGGTGCGCAGAGGGCCCCGGGTCCCTCCAGCCTGAACGCGGAGGGCGTGGATTGGAATGCAGGCCTACTCGGGCAGGGGGCGGACAGTGACCAGGCAGGGGTCGAGGACTGGACCGAAGACGCGGGGAGGGGCAGAAGGCGTCTGGGCTTTGAAAAGTCTGGCTGCCTTGGTCCGGAGTTAGAATCCCACCTCTGCCTCCTCCCATGGCTCGTACGTTATAGGGTCACGGGGATTTGGTGATATAACTCGATCCTAAAGGATTTAGCTTAGTGCGATAGTAAGTGCTCTAGAAATGTAAGTCATTGTCATTATTATTATTACTGTTATTATTACAGGATCTGCTGCGAATTCCTTTTGGAACAGTGGGCAACTCACTTCATTCAGAGCCCGTTCTCCGTCTTTAAAAACGAGACCAACTAACCAACGACCGAATGCTTTGAAAACTAGTCTTAGAGGATTCTTACCGGGGGCCTTTTGTTTTTCCCATTGAAGGAGTAACTGAGTCTGATGGATTCCATCTCCAGCTCCACCCCCACCTCACCTTTCCTGCTGCTCCTGCCCTAGTGCACTCCCACCTGAGCTCACCTTTCACCTGGATTATCTCAGCAGTTCCAGACTGTGCATGCCACCTCCAGTTTCTTCTACACCCTCTGCCGTGGTAACTGGTCATACAGTGCTCTGCTCTCTGCTCTACCTTCCTGGCCCTTTACCCTCCCTCCTCAAGACACACTCTCATTAGCCAGCGGGGAAAAAAACTAAGTTGGATACACACCTCACATCTGACACTAATATAAATTCCTAATACATGAAGGTTTTGTTGTTAGTGCTGTTGAGTTGATTCCAACTCCTTGCAACCCTGTGTACAGCAGAGAGGAACTCTGCCCAGTCTTTTTGTGCCATCCTCTCACTGTCCAGTGCTGTGTCGGAAGATGCTCTGCTGTTATTCTTAGGGTTTTCATGGCCAATTATTTCAGAACTGGTGGTCAGGTCCTTCTTCCTAGTCTGTCTGAGTCTGGAAGCTCTGCTGAAACCTGTCCGCCATGGGTGATGCCACTGGTATTTGAAATCTTGGTGGCACAGCTTTCAGCATCACGGCAACACGCAGCCATCACAATATGACAACCAACAAGACAGGTGGTGTGGTTCCCTGACCGGGACACAAACCCAGGCCATGGCAGTGAAAGCCCCGAATCTTAAACACCACATAGAAGATTTAAGTGATTTTAAAAAAAAGAAGAAAAAGGAAAACTCCTGTAAGAAACCATGGGAGAATTTGTGTTAATAATCTCCAAAAAGCCTTTCTGAGTTATGGTACAAATCCCAGAAGCCATAAATGAGAAGATTAAGAAATCTGCCTACATAAAAATGACAACTTGATGTGTAACAAAGACCTGCAGGTAAAATCAAAAGGCAAATGACAAACCAGGAGGAATATGTGCAGTTATTAATAATCAAAGGACTAGAGCCTTAATAAAGAGTCCCTAATTAATTAATTTTAAAAACTAATTAACGGACCAGCCCTGTGGCCAAGTGGTTAAAGTTCAGCACACTGCTTCAGCAGCCACAGATTCACAGGTTCAGATCCTGGTGCGGACCTACCCCACTCATCAGCCATGCTGTGGAGGCATCCCACATATAAAAAGTAGAGGAAGATTGGCACAGATGTTAGCTCAGGGCTAATCTTCCTCAAGCAAAAAAAACCCAGGAAGATTGTCAACAGATGTTAGCTCAGGGTGAATCTTCCTCACCAAAAAAAAAATAACTAATTAACATAAATGGACAAAAGATATGAACCATCAGTTCACAGAAAAAGAAATACAGGGGCCGGCTTCATGGCCGGGTGGTTAAGTTCGCACGCTCCGCTGCAGCGGCCCAGGGTTCGGATCCTGGGCACGGACATGGCACCGCTCGTCAGGCCACTTTGAGGCGGTGTGCCACACCCCACAACTAGAAGGACATGCAACTAAGATATACAACTGTGTACAGGGGGGGTTGGGGGAGATAAAGCAGAAAAAAAAAAAAAAAGATTGGCAACAGTTGTTAGCCCAGGTGCCAATCAAAAAAAAAAAAAAGAAATACAAATGACTCTTAACCATATGAAAAATTTTGCAACCCGGCACATAAAAGAAATGCAAATTAAAACTTGATGAGATACCATTTTTTCCCTGTGGCATGATGACAAACTTCCAAAGTTTGATGGCACACTGTTGGTGGAGCTGTGTGGAAATAGACACTGTCATTTATTGTTGCCACATCCATATGTGAATATCATCCAGCTATAAAAAAGACAACCAAGGAGGCTCATTTCTGATCCAGAACAATCTCTGAGATAAATTGATTAAAAAAAAGTAAGGTGATGAGCAGTAGGTCTAGAATGCTACCATTAGTGTTGCTAAAAAACATTGCCGCAAGGGAATGTGGAGGAAGAATGTACGTCCTGCGTATATGTATTTGGTTGTATGTACATCACCTCTCTGAAAAGGAAAAAAAAAAAAAGGTAACTTTGGTTGTCTCTAGAGAACTGGGGAAATTGGGACCGGGGCGAAGCGAGCCTTCACTGTGTGTCCTTGGTATCTTTCACATTTTGTGCCTTACAAATGTTTTACTTTTCTAAGTTGAATACCTAAATACTTTTTTTAATACCCAAGCAACCTTGTCACTAGGCAAAGAACCAACTCTTTTACTGGCTCCCAATACCTAAAGAATAGTAACTATATACTTCATTTTTCTTAAATCAAAATTCTACATGTGTGGGGTTACAGACAACAGCTTCCTGCCAATGCCCCTCCGTTTCTCCTCATCTTCACTGCCCAGAGAGAATGAGTTCTTCCCTTGTTTAGCACTTTCTTCTGGTCCTTATTTCCATGCTGGTAAATAAATGTTTGCGTGGCTGGCTGTTGTCCTATATTTTAGGAGTTATCTCTTAAGTCCTGTTAATGATGTTTCAGGTCATTAAAACCACAGCCCGCCTCCCCTGCCTATATCTTTCGACGTAGTTATTTATAAACCTACTTTACGTTCTCTGTTAGTCATCTTTATAATTGATTTAACGGCCTTGGACCTTTATTTCTTGATCCACCCACTGCAGGCAGTCTCTCTTTCTGCTGTACCGTGAGTTCTCAGCATCCTAGCCCTTCCCTTTGCTCTGCACCCCCACTTCTGCCTCCCAACCTCTGCCCTCTGAACCTCCACATTTTCATTAGTGAGCTTGATAACATTTACATCCTACATGTGTGTTCTTTGCTTTGCCCATGGCTTGGATCTAAAAGTCAAGTCAAATAGCAACATTGACATTGTTGTAACATTGTATAGGATGTACACAGCCGAGCCAACCATACTGTGATTACTGGGCTTTTCCTGTGCTGCTGGAACTTTCTGGAAGTTCTTTTTTTTCCTGGCACGATTTAAAAGAAACATCCTCAATCTCTCTATGGATCTGGTGTATCAAGCTTTTTCCAGAGACCTCCTCCAGGGTTCTTAGAAAACTCCCTGCCCCCATCCAGGCTGGTTACTGGCAAGGACAGAGGCTGAACTCCTGTCTGTGTTTCAGTTCTCATGGCAGGTGCACAACCAAAGCTTGTGGAATGAATGGGTCTCGTTAGTCTGAGTGCCAGGGCATTCAAAATCTGGCTCTAACCTCTTTCCGGCTTGATCTTCATAGCTTCCCTCTACAAACTCTGCACTCCAGCGAAACTGGACAAATTCTCAGACATGCTGTGCACTTTTATTCCTCTGAGCCATCAGGAATGTCGTTCTTACTCATGTTTATGTGTCCATATCCTACCAGTGCTCCCACCTCCAGAAAGATGCACTGATGCCTCCAGAGTGATGGCTCCCTTAGTGCTGTCCAGCCCTCCAGGGCCCGGAGTACTTCTTACTTTACATCCTGTCTCCAGAGTATTGGTCTCCTGTTGATCTGGAGTCACTTGGGGGCGGGTCTGTGTCTCCTCTCTCTGTCTCCCCACCCCCAAGTCCTGCCAAACGCAGGCAGCAGGAGGCATTTGCTGGATGAGCCACAGAGGATCCAGAAAAGGTGCGCTGGAGTTAAGGAGCTCGGGCTTGGGTGAAAGGGAGTAAGGGTCCAAGGGGCAGGGACTCCAGGCAGGATGGGCTGGAGTTACAGAACCTAGGCTGGGCTGAGAGGGAGCTAGGGGACTGGCCTGTGGTCATTACTGGACAAGGCTTTATGGCCTGTCCATGGGCCTGCTTTGTTGGGTTTTGGGGGCTATCACCACTGAACAGAATGGAAGAAGGTTTGTCCTGGTGGAGGTGCAGGTGCTGCTGCATTAAGAACTCATCGGGAAGGTGTGATCTTCTAAGGGAGAGGTGGGGGGCCACCAGGATAGGGGGCCTTTCTCTGCGGCAGGCAGTCCAGTCCCACACCCTCCTCACCCCCACCCCTGCACCGCCAAGATTCTCCTCAGTGTGAACAGCCTGGCTTCCCAGGGGCACCCACCCAGCCCCTGGGGTCTCTGCTCAGCTCTGTCCTTGGAGTGGTACCACTCCCCAAGCTGGTGCAGGCTCCCACACTCACACCCAGGGCAGCCCCTTCTGCTGGGGGCTCCAGCCTCAGCCTCTCAGGGCCCCTGTTCCAGCAGGCCTGACTCGTCCCTGTACCCTCTGACTCAGCCTTTCTCCTTCACAAGCATTAAAGAATCTCCAAGGTGGAGCTGGCCCTGTGGCCGAGTGGTTAAATTCGTGCTCTCCACTTCAACAGCCAGGGTTCATCTGTTTGGATCCTGGGCACAGACCTAGCACCGCTCATCAAGCCACGCTGTGGCAGCGTCCCACATAGAAGAGCTAGAATTACCTACAACTAGGATACACAACTATGAACTGGGGCTTTGGGAGAAAAAAAAAAAAAGAGGAAGATTGGCAACAGATGTTAGCTCAGGGCTAATCTTCCTCACCAAAGAGCATTCAGAAAAAAAAGAATCTCCAAGGTCGTGCTACGCAACACCCTGCCTCAGCAGGAAGTCACTGCAAGCTGCCTGAAAGGGGCTGACGTGTCCTCTCATAAGAAAACAAGGAGAGTCCCAGATCAGCTGGGTGCTCAGAGAAGCTGGGGTGACATCCTCCACAGACACAGAGGGACGTGGGTGATAAACTGATGTAAGCCCCCTTCCTTCTCAAAAATGACAGATGTCACACCAGCTCTCTGGCTGGTGTCTGAAGCGCCCCCAGTGGCCCTCTACGCCCTTTGAACTAAGCACTGCCCTGGCCCTATCCCTGGGGAGGTTTCAGTGAGAGTGCAGGGGAAATGTGTTTGCAGATTTCCTGATGCCACAGGGCTGTGTTCACTCTGATACCTATGAGGTCAGGGATGAGGTAGTCACCGAATCACGGAAACTCCATCTGGAGATCAGGGTCCAAATTCCACTTCCACTGCTAACAAGATGTGTGGCCTTGGCCAAGTCTCTTTATTTCCCCCCCTGGATAAGAAATCAGTTTCCTTATCGGCAAAATTGGCCAGGGTAGGGGGGCGGGAGAATTCTGTCCTTGCCCACTTCTCCCAGGGGTTCTGGGTTCATGATGATGATCAAAGGATGGATGTGTGACAGCAGGATGGAAGGCAGGTACCCAGGTGAGCCTTATTGTCGGGGATGAGGGAGGAGCCTGAAGACACACCTCCTGACCTCTAAGCCCCTGGCCAAACCTCACGCCTCGGAGGACCCCGAACTTCCTGAAGTCATTCAATGAGCCCCTGGTCATCTTCCCTCATCTTTACAGACGAGGAAACTGAAGCAGAGAAATGGGGCAGCCCCATCTGGCCGATGCACCCCAAAGTCAGTTCTTTCTCCACAGATGGGCTGCTTCTCTGCCCAAATCTCTTTTACAAAGGGGCCCAGACATCCCAGTTCCTTTCTGATGTCAGGGACAGGTGGCTCAGCCTGCTTAAAGCCTCCTGGCTCAGACCTCCCGGCTGGTCACGGGCCAGGTTCTTATAAAACAGAGCGGAGGGCCAGGCTGCTGAGCTTGCTAAGCCAGATGTGTGTGGCCCTGCTGGAGACAGGGTGAGCTGGCCAGGTGTGGGCAGCTGTGGATACGCTGTCTGTGGGTGGTGATATGGGAACTAGATGAATTGTTCTCAAGCAACAGCTGAGAGAAGGCAGGGGCAGGGGCAGCTGGGGTCCTGGACGCAAACCTGCAGGCTTCCAGAAGGGACCGTGAAAGGGGAGGGCGGAGGCCCTGCATGTCTCAAAGGGCAGTCAGTGCACTACCTACATCAGAATCATAATGGGGCCTGTTAAAACTGCCAATTCCTAGGGCGTCCTTACCCACAGAATCTCTGGTCAGAATCTCTGGAGGCAAGACAGAAATTGACATTTTAAATAATCTTCATTCTTATCCGCACTGGAATATGCAAACCACTGCCTTGTGGGATTGACTTGGCCAGAACTGGGGTGGGGACGGGGTGTCCACAGCATGGCTCAGATGGATCCAAACATGAAAGCAGATAAAGAGGAGGGGCTGCTGTGAAGGGTGAAGCCCTGATGATGAGTGGCCTGGTCCCCTGAGATGTTAAAGAAATTTCCCCAGCGCTGCCTCACTGCCTCCGGGCCACCACCGCACCCCTAGGTCCCTCTAACCACATCCAAAGTTCAATGACTTCAAAAAGGCAGGCCTGAAATGAAAGAGCAAACATGGCCTTTGGCAATAGCACACCTGGACACCAAGGCCCAGCCAGCTGTGTGACCTCGTGTGGGTCTGGTGGGCCCTTGTCACATGGCCCCTTAGGGTCTGGGTGAGAGTTAAAGGGCTTAAAGTGTGTGTGAAGTGGCCACGTGCACAGTGGTTCTCTGGGCCCAGGATCCCTTCCTCTTTCCTACTCCCTATGTCCCCACACACCCCCATCTCTTTGTTCTTTTCTCTGTTATGCAACCAAAGTTTAAATCCTTCCTAGATTTGCACAGAGGAGCTAGGGCGAGCCTCAGAGCTAACGTGAGGGTGTCCTGTAAGGGGGAGGCTTGGAAAGCCACAGCCTCTCTCCTTCCCTTCCCCCGTCCACATTCTTGTCCACGTGCAGCTAGGCCATGATCTTTGCCCACTCTCCTCATGCAGAAAGCCCCATGATTATGTTCCCCAATCGCCTGGCTGCTAGCAGCTGTCGCCATGGTAACCAGAACCCACTGACAAGCATTGTGAAAGGGCCTCTGAGGAGGAGCCTGTTTGGCTTCCATTAATGTTCCTCTGGCCAAACAGCACTTCTTGAGTGCATCCAGGGCATGAGCAGTCACTTAGCAGAGACAGAAGTGGGTTAGAGCTGGTCCCTGGCCTTGAGGGGCTGGTGATCTCCTGACCAACTCACCTTCGAGAACCTACTGGTCTAGTTCAGTGATTCTCAAAGTGTGGTACCCAAATCAGGAGCATAAACACACCTGGGAGTTTGTTAGAAATGCCAAATGTCAGGCCCTTTCCCAAGCTAGTAAACTTGGGAATCAGAAACCCTGGGGGCGAGGGGGCCCTGAAATCTGTGTTTCAAAAGAAGCCCCCAGGTGATGCTGATGTAGGACGAGGGTTGAGAACCACAGATCTGGTTAAAACCTCATGCGATCCCAAACAATGGGTACTATTGTTCTCATATTACAGATGAGAAAACTGAGGCTCTGTGCTGTCCTGGTGCACAGACTGGCTGACAGGTTACAAAGGGGTTGGACTCTCAGGTCCCTTCCTGGGTCAAATTCTGCCTCTGGGGCACCTGTGATAAGAGAATGAGCAGACATTGTGCTTCCTGGGGTCTGACTGGAGAAACCTAGGCCCATGGAGATACCTTACACTGCATCCAGCAGGGTCAGAGGCTGAGCACAATGACACACGCAGGGAGGAATCAGAGCCTCACATGGGAGCAGAAAAGAGCTGGCAGTAGAGTCAGGAAGAGCAGAGCTGGTGACAACCACCTGCCCCAAATGTGGCAACGCTGAGCTGACATAATGCCCTCTGGCTGAGGCCATGCAGGCTTCCACTCCCCTTCCTGCCCAAACCCCGATCCTGAGATCTAGCTCACCTACATGCTAGGTTGGGCTCTTGCCATGCTTCTGCCCCCACGGACTCTCAGGGTCCCATCTCACACAGCATCTGCCTGAACACGCCCCTCCCCAGATTTGGAATCACTTCTTCAGCAGCTCATGGCATCCAGCCTTTTTTTGCACGCAGCCCATGGTGGGGCCATCACTGCCTTCTCAGGCAGCCCACTCATCTAGGAAATCTCTGACTGGCTTAAGTTTCCCTTTGAATAAGCTGATACACATCTCTGTGTAATTTCCCTCTTCTACAGTATGAGTTAGCCTAATCCCTTCTAGCAGAGATTAAAGGCTTATCTCTAAGGTGCGACATGAAGTAAGGACGTCTATGCCAATCATTTCCCATGAATCTACCACCCGCCTCTGCAGATGAACAAGGCAGGTAGCACATACCAAACGATTACCTCGAGGAGAGGAGGAACAAGGGCGGGTTGGGAGTGGAGAGAGGCAGGAGGAAGGACCGGAGGAGGCAGAAGGAAGCACGGATGACTCGGAGCCTCCATCCTGCCACTGAGTACCTCAGAGATCCTGGCAGGAGCAGAGCAGGTTTGGGGGGCTGATGCGTATCGGTACCCCCTTCAAGAAAAAGAACATGATATTACAAATATGACTATCAAGAATAAAATTACTCAGAACTTGATTCATTTTTGTTGAATAAACCCACAGATGGATGGTTTGTAATGACAGAAAAGTTAAAACTCACTCATAGCGTTTTCAGTTGACAAATAAAAATGGCAAGTAATAGGATATATTGGAGTATATGAGGAAGGCATTTTGTGTAAACCTAATTCGGCCTGACCTTGTCTTTCCAAAAGGGCCTGACCGAGGTCGTTGAGCATGCATTGTATATCTGCTTTAGAGATTCCCTATGGCAAGAGCAAAGGCCCTTGAGATAAAGGTGCAACTTCCCTCTCCTTAAAGACTAAGCATCTTTCTTTAGGGTGGGAACCGATTGCAGTGCTCATCTGTGACCGCCCAGCCTGAGGCAACACACCTGCCACCCAGCAGTGTTCACTGAGACAGCAGACCTATCTGCCGTTTCCATCAATCGCTGTGCTGACAGAGCGGCCTCGTGACTATTGTAAAAGGGACATTTCAATCACATGTGAAACATACTCTTTGAGGGTATATAACCACCCTGTATACCCCCACTTCTTTGGAGTGCTCTGTTCCTTTGTGGAAAGATTCTCCCGGCTTATAATCCTCAGATTTAAGCTCAGAATAAACTCACCCAAATTTTCATTTATAGATTGGTTATGGATTATTTTCTTCGACAGTTCTTGGCGTAGTCACAGCAGGATTTCAGAGAAACCCACCGGAGGCCACCTGGAATCTACACTGAACTGGTATTCGGTACCAATAATGGCCCATTGAGCCCCCTGGATCACTGCATTCTTCAGGTGACCCTGGTGAGTTCTCCTGAAACCCGGACCTCCTTACTTTAAGTTGACGGTCCAAGAGTTTATATGAGCTAGGTAAGGTCTTAAGACTAGAGGTTTTTAAGGGGTACCGGTACATACCCTAGGCAAGAGGAACCTAGGAGGAATTTGCTAGGCCAGACGAGCCTAGAGGGAGGTTCCTAGGCCAGAGGAGCCTAGAGGGAAGTTTCTAGGTCAGAGGAGCCTAGAGGAACTTGGGAGTGAATGGAGAAGGCTGACGTTTTTAATTTGGCTTTAAATTGGAAAGAATTGTGTTTATAAAGTCTGAACAAACTGCTTGATAGAGAAATGAGAGACTGAACGTGTTCAGCTCCAAAGAAAAGGGACACTTGCTCCTCCCGGCCTTTACCAAAAGGTGTCCTTAGGTGACTAAGGACCTCAGTGGGAGTGTCAGAGGATCACTCCTCGCGACGTGCGGTGGTCCCATAGGGAACTCCACTCATTCACGGTAATTAATTACAGCCTCGTCCGGGGATGCGCACATAAGGGCTGGTCACCTGCGCTCAGAGCCCCACAGTGGTTTTAGACTGCCAGGGGAGAAACCGAGGCACGTAAGAGAGTATTTACGACCTTTCTATAGGGAGTAACACTCACAAGCAGCACACTTTCTGACCCACGACACTGTCCTTAGAAGTTGTTCAGACTTTATTATTAGAAAAAAAACAGACAAGCAAAAAGAAAATGGGAAACCTTGCTTCTAAAGCCGGCCAGCTCCCGGATGGACAACCTCCCACTGGCACTCCAGCTGGTTTCATGTATAATGCATATGGAAACAATGCATGCAAGTATTTAACAAAATGGGAAGGATTAACTAAGAATGACTTAAGTCTTAAGTGGCCAAAGTGGGGAACGTTCGATATCTCAAAGCTACTGTATTTGCACGCACAAGTAGAAAGAGCCGGCTCTAAAACTAAAGCAAAAGAATGGGAAGCTTATTATCATTGGCATGTAGAGGCTTCAAAACGTAATAACGATAAAATGAATTCTTTACAGGAGACTAACCGTAAATTGGCAGAGACTGTATCTGAATTAAAAAAGGATGAGAAGTCAGAGACCGTCCCACCCCGCTTATCCCTTCCATCTCCCCTGCAGCTGCCTTTGGAATCTCAGAGCTCATCTCCTTCTTCTCCCTCAGCACCCTTACAATTTCTAAAGAGCTCTATTCCATTGACTTAAAGTAAGCGCTTACAAAAAGCTTTTCTGAATAGAACTAACCCAAATGTCTTTAAAGTTTATGGTATGAATTAGGGCTGCCCCAGTGAGAGAAGCCCAGGGCATCCTCACCTACATACCGATCTATATGATCAGATTCATATCTAAAGTTATACCACCGCACAATAACTGATGAGGATTTTGGGCTGGTTAATTTTAAAACTGCAGATGAGAAGCAGGCTCCGAGGAGCAGAGTTTGCTTGCCTTTTGTTGGGAGGCATTTACATTTGTGAAGGAAATCTCCATGCCTTCCCCTCTGCACCAGGAGGAAGAGGGGATGGCCTTATCTCTGGAAACTCTTAATGGGGAAGGCAAGGACTTAAGTTGGTTACTGTCTGGCAACCTCATGTAACTGATTTAGGGTGGTGGCTTCTGGCCTTTACTTAATCCGATTTGATTCTTATCTAAAAGTTGTGAGACCACCCAATGTCAGACCCCACCTGCACTGACACCATTTTAACTTTTTACATGTTCTTTCCTTTGTCTTGTAAAGAGATGGCTCACATACCTATGCCTTAAATTTAGCCTGACTCTCCACCCATGTCGGCAGCAGTAGCGGGGGCAGCAGCAGCTCCTCCTGCCCGTGGGTCCTGTCCCCATGCTATTCCACACCATTCTCTAAATAAAAGAGCACTACTGCCAGATCTTGAGAGTCCAAGAAATCTTTCTTTCGACTCCTCGGCTCACTGTTCCCACATCATTTCTGGTGGCCCGTACGGGGAATTTGCTTCATCGGCTTGTGAGCTCGAGTTCTGGTAAGTGCCCTTTTTTCCTTGTGCCTTTCTCGTTTTCAAGGATGGATCTAAATTCACTTCTCCATCGGGAACTTTCTTGGACGGCTGTATGAATCCATGTTTGCTGCCCATGGCTACTCTATGGGGCAAATTGTGGCATTCAGCTTGAAGAGAATCAATACCTTAAGCCTCAGGGTGATGAAGAATGAATTAATCCATTCCTTCTTGACTCTATCTCTAATAGACAAATTTTGCATGGGCATGGGTCAGCCACTTAAGTCATTAGGATGGTCGCCAATCTCCAAGACTCCTGTGGAAGGTTTCTTTTCCTAAGGCTGGATTGGGATCCCTCCCATGGCACCTGACCACGCTCTGAACTGTGAGAAAGTCCCAGTCAGGACTCCAGTTCAAGGAAAGTACCAAACTCTAACCTTTGGGAGAATGGCTCCAGGCTGCAATTGGGTAGAATGTCCCCCAGACTGGCGGAAAATTCCTCACTGTTTTTCTCTATCCTTTTATCCTGGGGACCATTCACCAGGCACCTATTACTGCCAGGCAGAATAGGGAAGATGTTCAAGGGATGCCCCCATCATCCCTTGCTACAGGAACCCCAATGGGGGGATTTTCAAGGTAATGGCTCCTTTTCTTTCTCCTTTTCTCTCGGGGACCATTCACCAGGCCTATGCTGCCAGGCAGAATAGGAAAGATGTTCACCAGGCACCTGTTACTGCCAGGCATAACAGGGAAGATATACAAGGGATGCAATGCCTGGGAATGCCCCCATCACCCCTTGCTATAGGAACCCCACAGTAGGAACGATGGGTAGGACGCTGCCCTAAGTTCAGGGGGGATTTTCAAGGTAATGGGCCCGTTTCTTTTGTCTCTCTTGGAGTTGCAATGGCCACTTTTGTCTCCTTTTGAGCTTTGCAACTGGCAAACAAAAAAATTTTTAAAGAGTAAAAGGCTCCACCCTGGGAGCCCCAACTTTGGGTTTCTGGGCCTGATCACCCCAGCAACCCTAAGTGGGGGTGCCCTCTCTTGACGGTTGACTCATTGAGTATTTTAATCACCTACTGAGTCGGCTATGAGGGTAGGAGACCTGTAATTTATTCTGTGAACTGTTGTGCTAGGGTAGTGTGCCCCAGCACGGGAACTGTTGTGTGACTCTTATCTTGATAACCCTCTGGAAGAGGCCAGGAGGGCGAGGTCTGATCTCTTCTTTTCCTTTCTTTGTCTGTCTTGTTCATCACCTCCTTTGTTGTCACCAAGTCGAGGTTAAGTTCAGGCTGGACCTGAGCAGAACCTTGACCTTCTGTAAAATTGAAAAAATAAGCCTTTTGCCAGGGATTTAACTCTCAACCCTGGTGCTGGGAGCCCCAGCCTCCAGCCAGTTCCAGGCCTTTGCCTCCTGCTTCCCTGCCTCAACAGTGCTGGCTCGGAGACAAAGTGCCCAGGCTGAGCGAGACTTGACTAAATCTTATAACTATGTCAACACCCACAATAGGACTCTGCATCCTTCTCCAATCCACTGTCAGTCGGACACTGGCTTTACCGCCATGGGGAACACCCTAAGCATCCCCAGAGACTCACTGCTCGGGTGCATTCTAACTAATTAGGAACACTTTCAATTGGATGGGTTATGCCCCAGAAATTCCAGCTGGGAGAAAACTTGAGGGGTTTCTCTGTGGCTTTGTGATGCAGTTGGACAGGTAGATCAACCTAGAATGTAATTTGAGTTACAATCCAGTTTCTGGGAAATCAAGAGCAACTGTCCTTAGAAAATCCTTGCAAGACTGGAAATACAGCTCTAGAGGCAGTTCAGATTCCACCTAGTTCCTTTATCACGAAAAGGATTATCATCTCCCCTCTCCAGGAACTACTATCTAGCCCATCACTAATTCCTAAGACTGAAGGAGAAAAAAAAAAAAAAGAGGAGGGGAGAGGAAAAACAGCCATAAGTGTGCCCTTGCAAAAAATCTAGCATCTTGAGTGTCTTCTCCACAAATATTGGTAAAAAAACAATAGCTGTGCAGTCTCTGTGTACATATGTCTTATGTATGTTATATGTGTGATATTTTACCTCCAGATGTATTGCCAAAATTAAGAGCTCTGTTTAATTGGCTTAAAGTAAGTGCTTACATAAATTCTAAATGTAGTAGAAATTAACCCAGTGTCTTTCAAGTTAACATGATGTGAATTAATCTTTGGTAAGTGAAAGCTTGTTTAAGTTAATTGGTTTGATTGAAAATAGTCTTGTTGTCAGAGTTGTCGGTATTTGCATATGATGCAGGCATGCAGCCTGGGTTTACTCGTCAAATAAGTTCACATTGTCTGTTAAATTCGTCAGCAAAATAATAGCTTTAAATGAATACCAGTTTTGTCTAATGTCTCATGAAGTTTTTGTGGGTACAACACTGTTTTATGGTCTGTATACTTGAAAAAAAAAAACAGCTTCCAAATTCTTTTTGATAACAATCTTGAGTTTTGCCAACTTAAGTTAAATGATAAAAATCTGAGCATGTGGGTCATTTTTGGATTGGATAGCACACAAGCATTACAGCTAAACTTATTGAAGTTATCTACTTTTGGCTTCTTATTGCAGAGAGGCTAAAAGTCTTTGGGTCTGTTACTGTAAAGCAGCGTGTTTCTAGAAATTATGAAGTGTTTAGAATGCTGATATAAAAGACAATTCGTAATTGCTTACCTTTTAGTGTTTACTAAGGTCTGTTAATGGTTAAAAGTTCTAATTAACATATATAATTAAAGCTACTGGAAATTAATAAGGAAAACAGCTCTGTATTCAAGGAAAGTTAAAATGTATGTTTTCAGTAAAGAGGGTATAAAGAATGGAAGTATTTTTGTTTGAGGGGTTAAGAAAGATAAATTTGTCCTAAAGTACTAGAAATGAAAAAAAGAAAGACTTTGGGACAAATTCTGAAGGCAAAAAGAAAGTTGTAGAAGGTTTGTGAAAGAGAAATTCTGAAAGGAGTTTTATGCCTGGTCAAGTAGACTAAGATTAAAGTAAATCCAATTAAGTGAATGAGTTTTAATGTTAAAAATAAGCTGGTACAGAAATTAAAATTTGGTTTTCTCTCAAAGGATAATTTTTTTGAACTTTTGGTCTGCTCTAACTCTACCTTAAAGACAAAAATCTATGTTTTGTTAAAACAATTTCCTATATTCAGAAAGAAAGAGGTCTCCTAAAATTTTTTGACTGCGTTGTTTGCTCTTGACTGTCTCTGTTGTCACTTTGAATGGATACCTGAGCATTGTTTAACAGTGTTGTTTCCTATTTAAACAAGTATTTTAAAAACTTTTGATATTTTTGACAAGTTTCTCCTTCAAAAATATTCAAATCCTGAATGAAGACTTTCTTTTGACCTGGCAGACGGAAGAAAAATTTCTCTGAGGATTTTCAGAGGGCCCCTGAGACTTCTCAAAGAAATTTGCTCTCTCTTCCTATAAGGAGGAAAAAACTAATTAGGCTTATTTGGTCTATTAAACTACATGGGAAGCATTGTCAAATAAGTGATGATAAACTTCCTTGGGTGGTATTATGTGGATAAATGCTATTGATATATATGCCTTAAAATTATACAGCATTCCTAAAATTTTGATCTGTCCTGGTTATCTCGGTCATAATTCCAATTCTTATCTTGAAGTGTTGTATGTCACAGAAGTAGTCAAGTTTCTTTGCTCATTGCCCTTTTGAGTCTTGTCTATTTGCAGATAGTTGCTGTTTTACTCTGATGCTTTTTGCTTTTGCAAATATGTTTCTTCTCCAGAGAAATTCCTGGAAAGGATTCTGACACAAGGGTTCTAAACTACAGGTTTCTGATAAACTTTCAGACTGTAAAACTGAACTGGGTAAGAAATTATAGAATTCTAACAGAGAAACTGAGCTCATAGATCTGCTAACAGAAGATTAAGCTCAAGAATTGATTATACAGGGTTGTGTGAACTGATGAGGATGATTATAATTTTTTATGACTTCTGTTTGAAATATTGTTGAGTTTTGATGTATTGTTTTGTTTTCTCAGATTTAAGGAAATCTTTTCTCTTATGCTAACTATGACTTACAGCAATTAGTGAAATTACACCTTTTTGAGCAAAATTGAAACATTTATCTTTTTCTCCCTACCTGATACCTCCAGAATTTGGAAACTCTTTGTGAGTATGGTTATTTCATGGCAATATAGTTGTTTGCATACTTTCAATAAGAATTTGGTCTCCTTATAACAGGACACATTGGTTATCTTACCAAGGCTTTGACTGGAATGTCATATTTGAGAGAAACATACAGGCTCAGATATGACAACACAGCTTTTCAGGAACAAAGATTGGACTTTCTGGAACTAAAGCCACTTGGAAATATGGGCCTGGTACCTTGTTTACAGACATTCTAGCAATCTTACCCGGTAAGTAAGGAAGCTTGCTTGTCTGGCAGGTTCAAGGAACCTCAAAATGTTTTGGGGGACCTCGAGAAGAGAGGAGTCCACCCAAATCTGGAGGTACTGCAGGCAAAATCTGATGGCAAGTCCTGGGCTTGGCTTTTCTGGCCTCGAGAGGCCTTTACAGTTCAATCTGAGATTCCTCATAAAAAAAAATTCCAGCAAAGCAGATTTTAAAAAAGCCTGTATAATCAATTGGTATTCTTGCTGCACTTATGTAAATAATTGGCAGACCAGTTAATCTTAATTTGGCTATCTTTTATAAAAATGAGGGTGATTTTAGAGAGAACAAATTATGTTTCAGTAGAAGGTATAGTAGGCATTCATGGATATTAGATTCTAGCTCTTTTCTTCCACAAGATTCATCTGTTACTAATCATAATGTTTCCTTGTGGCCATCCATCTCTGATACCTGGGAGTTCCCTGGCCACAATCAAACCTTTTCCTTCAACACTACTGCCCAAATACTAACTAGATTTGCCTTGTCACAGGTGGATCATAAACGACAAGTTCCAAAGGTAAAGTCTCCAACTTATCGATACACACAGGATGGACTATAGCAAATTTGGGACGAGTATATTTGGCTCATTCCTACTAGTGGTCAACTCAGTCAAAAGGCCACTCTATGTTGGGAACAAACCAATCACACCTGTGACACATGGCCTAATAGCACCCGACCTATGGGGAAAATTCCCCATTACATGTGTTCTCATATCATAGCCTTAAAAAACACTGATTGGTTTGGGACTGACTGGGATAGATGGCCCAGCACATGTTGGTTAGCCCCTAATGGCACTCAGTGGCTATGTGGCTCCAACTTATGGCCTTGGCTGCCACCTGGATGGATTGGACGATGCACCCTAGGTTTCGTCTGGATGCAAGGTAGAACTGCATTTACTATATCTCCTCCTGCTAACCTACCCAACCTGCAACAGCGCTGGACCCGCTCTGTCTTCCACTGGTATGACCATCTTTCCTCAATTTTCCTTCCCCAATTAGGAATCGAAAGTGTCATCTTGCACATGGAAGTCCTAAACAAATTTACTATGAAGGCATTAAATGATACACAACATAGCCTTTCGCTGCTCGATTTAGAAGTATCCCAAATGTGTAAGGCAGTCCTCCAAAACCGAATGGCACTGGATGTCTTGACAGCAGCACAAGGGGACACTTGTGCCATTATAAAAACCGAATGTTGTGTTTATATTCCTGACTACCATCAAAATATCTCCGGCTTCCTATCTGATATGAACCACCAAATTAAGTCCATGTCTGACCCTACCCTATCTCTAAACGATTGGTTGAACTCCTGGTCAGGACCAGGTTTCTGGACTACTATCAAAACCTTATTCATTGGGTTAATCATATTGCTAGTATCTCTTATTATGATTTGTTGTCTGTTTCGTTGTTTGTCTTCTGCATGTCAACAAAGTTTCACCTCCTGGACCACCTCTCGTCAAATGATTCTCTCGTCTCCAGAGGATCTGTACGCCTTGTCAGCCTTGGACTCCACGGGTGCAGCCTTCCGGTCCACTGAACTTCCTACCTATACCTATGGCCCCATTTAGGGACAGCTCTACGACCTTGTACAGCCAGAAGTAGTTACAGAAGACTGACCATCGTCCATATCCCCAAAAGACTTCGGGACCAAATGGGTTCGGGGGGGTTTATGATGTGGATTAAGGCTGCCCCAGCTAGAGCAGCCCAAGGTGACCTGGCCTACATGCCAAACTATATGACCCGGTGGATTTTTTTATGGTATGAATTAGGGCTGCCCCAGGGAGAGAAGCCCAGTGCATCCTCACCTACTCGTATCTAAAGTTATATGACCGCACAATAACCAGACCCATCTGCACTGAAATCATTTAATGAATTTTACATCATCTTTTCTTTTTCCAGTAAAAATAAGTCATGTACCCATGCCTTATAAAATTAGCCCTAACCCTCAACTCAGGGCAGCAGCAGGAGCTCTGACTGCCCATGGGTCCTGTCCCCATGCAGCAGCAGCAACAGCTCTTCACTGCCCATGGGTCCTGTCCCCATGGCAGCAGCAGGAGCTCTGACTGCCCATGGGTCCTGTCCCCATGCAGCAGCAGCAGGAGCTCTGACTACCCATGGGTCCTGTCCCCATGCAGCAGCAGCAGCAGCTCTTCACTGCCCATGGGTCCTGTCCCCATGCCTGCAGCTCCTCACTGCCCATGGGTCCTGTCCCCATGCTATTCCACACTATTCTCTATATAAAAAGAGCACTACTGCCAGATCTTGAGAGTCCAAGAAATCTTTCTTTCGACTCCTCGGCTCACCGTTCCCGCATCACTGTGATTTCTTCTGTGAACTGTCCTGCTGGGGTTGTGTGCCCTGCACAGGAACTGTTGAGCGACTCTTGTCTTGATAACCCTCTGGAACAGGCCATGAGGGCGAGGTTTGATCTCTTCTTTTCCTTTCTTTGTCTGTTTTGCTCATCATCTCTTCTGTTGTCACCAAGTCGAGGTTAAGTTCAGGCTGGACCTGACCAGAACCTGGACCTTCTGTAAAATCAAAAACTTGAGGGGTTTCTCTGTCCCTTATGATGCAGTTGGACAGGTAGATCAACCTAGAATGTCATTCAAGTTACAATCCAGTTTCTGGGAAATCAAGAGCAACTGTCCTTAGAAAATCCTTGCAAGACTAGAAATACAGCTCTAGAGGCAGTTCAGATTCCACCCAGTGCCTTTATCTCGAAAAGGATTATCATCTCCCCTCTCCAGGAACTACTACCTAGCCCATCACTAATTCCTAAGACTGAAGAAAAATACAAAAAAGGGAAGGGGGGGGCTAAGAAAAAAACAGCTCCCAAATTCTTTTTGATAACAATCTTGAGTTCTGCTAAGTCAAGTGATAAAAATCTGAGTATCTGGGTAATTTTTGGATTGGACAGAACACAAACGTTGCTAAACATCTAAGTTTATCTGCTTTTGGTTTTTTATTGCAAAGATGCTAAAAGTCTTTGGGTCTTTTACTGTAAAGTGACGTGTTCCTAGAAATTATGAAAAGTATTTAGAATGCTGATATAAAAGACAGCTCATAATTGCTTACCTTTTAGTGTTTACTATGGTCTGTTAAAGGTTAAAAAGTTCTATATGCGATTAAAGCTACTAGAAATTAATAAGGAAAATGTATTTATACTCAAGGAAAGTAAGGTGTAAGTTTTCAGTAAAGAAGGTATAAAGAATGGAAATATTTTGTTTGGTTGGTTAAGAAAGATAAATTTGTCCTAAAGTACTAGGAGGAATAAAAATAAAAATAAAAAGACATGGGACAAATTCTGAATGCAAAAGAAAGTTACAGAAGGTTTGTGTGAGAGAAATTCTGAAAGAGTTTTGTACCTGGTCTAGTTGGTTAAGATTGAAACGAATCTA